>NC_060197.1:30593674-30893674 GCF_021184085.1 Oncorhynchus gorbuscha
CCGGGGAGAATGACATCACTCCTGTGCGGACTGACACCGCTGCTGTGGATCCTTGGAAGTTTCAGTAAGTCATTTATTAATGGTTTAATGTTTAGACCATGAGGAAGAGTAACACTGCAATAGGACTAAGGCAATATAATTTGCTAAGAAAGTTTCACATAATAATGACAAATATATTGAAAGTTAACTAAAGCTCTGCGTTTTTATTTTGGTTTACCTGTTGTCCTATTTATTTGAGTAATTTACCTACCAAGTAGTTTTTTAAATGTAATTCTAAAAGTAGGCTACTGCCAACTTTGGCTCTTGTCCAGCTTCTTGGGTTCGTCTTTTCTGGATTAGATGAACAACACTTGAGGAGTTGTCTGATATTTCTGGAAAAACAGGTTGCAGTTAATCAATTTCCCTCCCTCATGTTTACTATTCAGTCTGACTCCTTTCCTTTTCTCTATCTCTCTCCCCCCCACACCCACACACACACACACAAGTATGTCTGTATGGGGATCAGAGAAGGATTGCAGCCGGCGTCTATCGTTCTCTACTGTATTTATAGATGCTGATGTATAATGACTGTTATGCATTAAGAATACAGAGACATTGTTTGTGTGAGGCTGAGACATAGAGGCCGACTGTGTGTGTGTGTGTCCAATGTGACAATGTGTATCTATTCATGCACAGATAGGATGAGAGGCAGTCAGATGGCAATCAGGACTTCATTCCTTGAGGATCAACAATGTTGTGACTTGGCGGAACAGTGTGACATTATAGATGATGTAGCATTACTGGTTATGTCTACATCAAATAGGTTAGTGAGTTTACAGTTCTACCTGAAAACCCACAGGTTGTGCGTGCATGCGTACGCACGTGTGTGTGTATATATATATGTAAACTCAGCAAAAAAAGAAACGTCCATTTTTCAGGACCATGTCTTTCAAAGATAATTTGTGAAAATCCAACTAACTTCACAGATCTAAATTGTAAAGGGTTTAAAAACTGTTTCCCATGCTTGTTCAATGAACCATAAACAATTAATGAACATGCACCTATGGAGCGGTCGTTAAGACACTAACAGCTTACAGACGGTAGGCAATTAAGGTCACAGTTTTGAAAACTTAGGACACTAAAGAGGCCTTTCTACTGATTCTGAAAAACACCAAAAGAAAGATGCCCAGGGTCCCTGCTCATCTGCATGAACGTGCCTTAGGCATGCTGCAAGAAGGCATGAGGACTGCAGATGTGGCTAGGGCAATAAATTGCAATGCCCATACTGTGAGACGCCTAAGACAGCGTTACAGGGAGACAGGACGGACAGCTGATCGTCCTCGCAGTGGCAAACCACGTGTAACAACACCTGCACAGGATCGGTACATCCGAACATCACACCTGCGGGACAGGTACAGGATGGCAACAACAACTGCCCGAGTTACACCAAGAACACACAATCCCTCCATCAGTGCTCAGACTGTCCGCAATAGGCTGAGAGAGGCTGGACTGAGGGCTTGTAGACCTGTTGCAAGGCAGGTCCTCACCAGACATCTCCGGCAACAACATCGCCTATGGGCACAAACCCACCATCGCTGGAGCAGACAGGACTGGCAAAAAGTGCTCTTCACTGACGAGTCGTGGTTTTGTCTCACCAGGGTTGATGGTCGGATTTGCATTTATCATCGAAGGAATAAGCATTACACCGAGGCTTGTACTCTGGAGCGGGATCGATTTGGAGGTGGAGGGTGTGTCACAGCATCATCGGACTGAGCTTGTTGTCATTGCAGGCAATCTCAACGCTGTGCGTTACAGGGAAGACATCCTCCTCCCTTATGTGGTACCCTAGCTGCAGGGTCATCCTGACATGACTCTCCAGCATGACAATGCCACCAGCCATACGGCTCGTTCTGTGCGTGATTTCCTGCAAGACAGGAATGTCCGTGTTCTACCATGGCCAGCGAAGAGCCTGGATCTCAATCCTATTGAGTATGCCTGGGACCCGTTGGATCGGAGGGTGAGGACTAGGGCCATTTCCCCCACCAGAAATGTCCGGGAACTTGCAGGTGCCTTGGTTGACGAGTGAAGCAAGACCTGGCAAATCTGGTGCAGTCCATGAGAAGATGCACTGCAGTACTTATTGCAGCTGGTGGCCACACCAGATACTAGACTGTTACTTTTGATTTTGACCCCCCCTTTGTTCAGGGACACATTATTCCATTTCTGTTAGTCACATCTGTGGAACTTGTTCAGTTTGTCTCATTTGCTGAATCTTGTTATGTTCATACAAATATTTACACATGTTAAGTTTGCTGAAAATAAACGCAGTTGACAGTGAGAGGACGTTTCTTATTTTTTAAAAGTTTATATGCGTGTATATGTGTGTGTGTGTACATGCATACGTGTGTGTGAGGTGTGTGTTTCTCTGGACACTAAAGGGTTCACTATGAATTGGTATGGACAGTTAACTAGTGCAACAAGTCAAGCAACATGTCTTCTCACCTAATCACTTGCTTTCATACACCTGTTTCTCTCCGTCCTCCCTCTGACTGCCTCCTTTTCTTTGTGGTGCTCTCTTAAATTCCTCCCCCCATCTCTTGGCCTCTCTATCTTCTTTGCAAACAAACTTTCCACATCTCTCTGTTCTCTACACCTCTTCTCTTCTCATACTTTCTGTCGTTCATCCCCTAAAGTATACGGAAGGATACTGAGAAGAGGGTCAGGGTACTAATCCTCAGTCATGGTTCAGTGTACAGTCTCCCTAATGTCTTTCAACCTCTCATTCTCTCTCTCTCATCCTCAACCCTTCTGCTCCCCCTCCCTCTCTCAACCTCTATCTCTCTGCTCTTTCTCCCCCACCCTCTCTCAACGTCTATCTCTCTGCTATTTCTACACCCCCCCCTCTCTCTCTCTCAACCTCTATCTCTCTGCTCTTTCTCCCCCTCTCTCAACGTCTATCTCTGCTCTTTCTCCCCCTCTCTCAACGTCTATCTCTGCTCTTTCTCCCCCCCTCTCTCAACGTTTATCTCTGCTCTTTCTCCACCCCCCCTCTCAACCTCTATCTCTCTGCCCCCCCTCTCTCAACCTCTCTCTCTGCTCTTTCTCCACCCCCCCTCTCAATCTCTCTCTGTTCAAATTAAATCAAATGTATTTATATAGCCCTTCGTACATCAGCTGATATCTCAAAGTGCTGTACAGAAACCCAGCCTAAAACCCCAAACAGCAAGCAATGCAGGTGTAGAAGCACGGTGGCTAGGAAAACTCCCTAGAAAGGCCAAAACCTAGGAAGAAACCTAGAGGAACCAGGCTATGTGGGGTGGCCAGTCCTCTTCTGGCTGTGCCGGGTGGAGATTATAACAGAACATGGCCAAGATGTTCAAATGTTCATAAATGACCAGCATGGTCGAATAATAATAAGGCAGAACAGTTGAAACTGGAGCAGCAGCACGGTCAGGTGGACTGGGGACAGCAAGGAGTCATCATGTCAGGTAGTCCTGTGGCATGGTCCAAGGGCTCAGGTCAGTTGAAACTGGAGCAGCAGCATGGCCAGGTGGACTGGGACAGCAAGGAGTCATCATGTCAGGTAGTCTTGGGGCATGGTCCTAGGGCTCAGGTCCTCCGAGAGAGAGAAAGAAAGAGAGAAGGAGAGAATTAGAGAACACACACTTAGATTCACACAGGACACCGAATAGGACAGGAGAAGTACTCCAGATATAACAAACTGACCCTAGCCCCCTGACACAAACTACTGCAGTATAAATACTGGAGGCTGAGACAGGAGGGGTCAGGAGACACTGTGGCCCCATCCGAGGACACCCCCAGACAGGGCCAAACAGGAAGGATATAACCCCACCCACTTTGCCAAAGCACAGCCCCCACACCACTAGAGGGATATCTTCAACCACCAACGTACCATCCTGGGACAAGGCTGAGTATAGCCCACAAAGATCTCCGCCATGGCACAACCCAAGGGGGGGCGCCAACCCAGACAGGATGACCACATCAGTGAATCAACCCACTCAGGTGACGCACCCCTTCCAGGGACGGCATGAGAGAGCCCCAGTAAGCCAGTGACTCAGCCCCTGTAATAGGGTTAGAGTCAGAGAATCCCAGTGGAAAGAGGGGAACCGGCCAGGCAGAGACAGCAAGGGCGGTTCGTTGCTCCAGAGCCTTTCCGTTCACCTTCCCACTCCTGGGCCAGACTACACTCAATCATATGACCCACTGAAGAGATGATTCTTCAGTAAAGACTTAAAGGTTGAGACCGAGTTTGCGTCTCTGACATGGGTAGGCAGACCGTTCCATAAAAATGGAGCTCTATAGGAAAAAGCCCTGACCCCAGCTGTTTGCTTAGAAATTCTAGGGACAATTAGGAGGCCTGCGTCTTGTGACCATAGCGTACGTGTAGGTATGTACGGCAGGACCAAATCAGAGAGATAGGTAGGAGCAAGCCCATGTAATGCTTTGTAGGTTAGCAATAAAACCTTGAAATCAGCCCTTGCTTTGACAGGAAGCCAGTGTAGAGAGGCTAGCGCTGGAGTAATATGATCAAATTATTTGGTTCTAGTCAGGATTCTAGCAGCCGTATTTAGCACTAACTGAAGTTTATTTAGTGCTTTATCCGGGTAGCCGGAAAGTAGAGCATTGCAGTAGTCTAACCTAGAAGTGACAAAAGCATGGATACATTTTTCTGTATCATTTTTGGACAGAAAGTTTCTGATTTTTGCAATGTTACGTAGATGGAAAAAAGCTGTCCTTGAAATGGCCTTGATATGTTCTTCAAAAGAGAGATCAGGGTCCAGAGTAACGCCGAGGTCCTTCACAGTTTTATTTGAGACGACTGTACAACCATTTAAGATTAATTGTCAGATTCAACAGAAGATCTCTTTGTTTCTTGGGACCTAGAACAAGCATCTCTGTTTTGTCCGAGTTTAAAAGTAGAAAGTTTTCAGCCATCCACTTCCTTATGTCTGAAACACATGCTTCTAGCAAGGGCAATTTTGGGGCTTCACCATGTTTCATTGAAATGTACAGCTGTGTGTCATCCGCATAGCAGTGAAAGTTAACATTATGTTTTCGAATAACATCCCCAAGAGGTAAAATATATAGTGAAAACAATAGTGGTCCTAAAACGGAACCTTGAGGAACACTGAAATTTACAGTTGATTTGTCAGAGGACAAACCATTCACAGAGACAAATTGATATCTTTCCAACAGATAAGATCTAAACCAGGCCAGAATTTGTCCGTGTAGACCAATTTGGGTTTCCAATCTCTCCAAAAGAATGTGGTGATCGATGGTATCAAAAGCAGCACTTAAGGTCTAGGAGCATGAGGACAGATGCAGAGCCTCGGTCCGATGCCATTAAAATGTCATTTACCACCTTCACAAGTGCCGTCTCAGTGCTATGATGGGGTCTAAAACCAGACTGAAGCATTTCATATAGATTGTTTGTCTTCGGGAAGGCAGTGAGTTGCTGCGCAACAGCCTTTTCTAAAATTTTTGAGAGGAATGGAAGATTCGATATAGGCCGATTTTAGTTTTTAATATTTTCTGGGTCAAGGTTTGGCTTTTTCAAGAGAGGCTTTATTACTGACACTTTTAGTGAGTTTGGTACACATCCGGTGGATAGAGCCATTTATTATGTTCAACATAGGAGGGCCAAGCACAGGAAGCAGCTCTTTCAGTAGTTTAGTTGTAATAGGGTCCTGTATGCAGCTTGAAGGTTTAGAGGCCATGATTATTTTCATCATTGTGTCAAGAGATATAGTACTAAAACACTTGAGCGTCTCTCTTGATCCTAGGTCCTGGCAGAGTTGTGCAGACTCAGGACAACTGAGCTTTGAAGGAATACGCAGATTTAAAGAGGAGTCCGTAATTAGCTTTCTAATAATCATAATCTTTTCCTCAAAGAAGTTCATGAATTTATCACTGCTAAAGTGAAAGTCATCCTCTCTTGGGGAATGCTGCTTTTTAGTTAGCTTTGCGACAGTATCAAAAAGGAATTTCGGATTGTTCTTATTTTCCTCAATTAAGTTAGAAAAATAGGATGGTCGAGCAGCAGTAAGGGCTCTTCGGTACTGCACGGTACTGTCTTTCCAAGTTAGTCGGAAGACTTCCAGTTTGGTGTGGCGCCATTTCCGTTCCAATTTTCTGGAAGCTTGCTTCAGAGCTCGGATATTTTGTGTACCAGGGAGCTAGTTTCTTATGATAAATGTTCTTTCTCCCACCTCTCTCACACCCGCTCTTTCTCTTAACCTCTATCTTTCTGCTCTCTCTCTATACTCTACACTGTGACATTGTATTGCATTTCGCTATATTGTAATTGTCTTTATTTTGTGTTTTCTATAATGATGTTTAAGATGCCACACACATTTACCCCAAGGGGACAATGAAGTCATCAATTAAGTTCCCCCCCACTTCTTCCTCCCTTTCTCCTCCTTCCCACCCTTCCTCTTTCTTCCCCAGTTGCCGTGGTGCAGGGGGACTTTGAGCAACAATCTCCCGTGCAGTCCTTGACCGAGGTTGAGACCCGGCTGCCCTGCCGGTTCAAGGTGGAAGTGGGCCAGGTGGTGGTTCAGGTCTGAAGCATAATTCACGACAGTACCCATAAAACCAGATATGTTGTACAGCATTATCTTAGAAAAGTTGTCCCTAACATGATGTTGTCTTGCCTCTCCTTGTCACAGGTCACCTGGACCAAGGAGAGAGCAGATGGTACCAAGGATCAGATCATTACAGTACACCACACTGCCGGACAAACAGGTAGGACACGTATACAGTAGGTGTTACAGTAGTCACAACCATCTTTCTCTTTATATTATTGCCGCGGCAGGAAAGCGAACCCGGGTTGAAAGGGAAACACCGTACGCATTGGGCCAATAGGGTTAACCCACTTGGTGGGAATGGTAACCTGGCTCACATAGCGAGGACACCACAATACATTGGTAGTTCACCCTCTTTGCTAACACTCAAAGCCCCAGAAGTTGAATTGAAAGTAGATGACAAAACTACACTTGCACTTTTAACCTAGCTACTTCTCCATCTCTCTCTTTTTGCCTCCCCCATATCTCACTTCCCCTCTCTACCCCCCCCCCCCTCTCAGAGTTTGGTCAGTACTCGGGGCGTGTGCGGTTCGGCAGCAGTGAGCCCACAGTGGACTCGTCTCTGATCATCATGAACACTGTGGAGTCAGATGAGGGCACGTACAACTGTCACATCAGCACCTTCCCCTCGGGGAACTTTGAACAACAGCTGTCACTCACCGTGTGGAGTAAGTTCCTCCCCTTCCTTCCCCTTACTCATTGTGTCTCTTTTTGATTTACAGAGTATAATGTCCTTTTATGGCCTATATCATTTAATGGAATGAGTAATGGCTGATTGGTGGGATGATGATGATGGTGATAATTAGGATGAAGTTGATGAGGATGTGGATGATAATTAGGATGAGGATGATGTTGTTGATAATGATGATGATGGGAACAGGTGTCAGCTGTAGTATTACTAGCTAAAACATTAGCTTCAGTTATGGTAATAATATTCATATAAGCCACAAGATCAGTAAACGATGAAGAACTGTTCTTGTGACAGTCAGTGTGTCCAGCTGTCTGAGGTTTTTAGGATCAAGTTTCCTCAAAGAGCTGATCTAGGGTTTTTTAAACACCTACCTAATGGAGAAGATTAGATCTCAGCTTGGATCATGTCAAAGCTGATCCTATTGCTGTGCTTGGTGATTACCACCCCCTGAAACATCATGTCACTGAACTAGGAACAGCTTAACCTCCAACTAACAACTAAGACCAGTTCTAAGATTAGTCCTAAAGTCACCTCCACAAACACTAAAGCCAGTGATTAGTTGCTTCCTGTCCCTGAAGAAAGTCTGACAAGTGACCGTTCTTGACATTTGACCCTTGACCCCCACAGCCACGCCCATCTCCTCCCTGGACCCTGTAATTCTTGTCGAGGGCCAGTCCTTTCGATTGGCTGCCTCCTGCCGCTCCGTGGCCCGCCCCCCACCCATCCTCAACTGGGACACAGACCTGACGGGCCTGTCACAGAATAGGAGTTCGGTGGGCGGGTCAGTCTCCACCCACTTCTCCCTGCACCCCCTGAGGAGTATGAACGGGATGAGGCTGGACTGTCTGGTGAGGCACCGTGCTCTGAAGGAACCCCGCAGGATCACCAACAACCTGGTGGTGCACTGTGAGTTCAGACTCCACGATAGCTACGATTCTAGATACTTTATGCACAGCTCATTGAGTTTGGTCGCCAATTATTTATTAAACCAGCTAACAAGTCATATATGTTTTATGCTTGACCTCTGACCTCTTATGCTTCATTCCAAATTGCTTTTTGCTTTTTTTATTTAGACAGATTAGAAAAAAGGGGGGGCTAGATTAGAAGGACACAAAGTGGGAAAGGTGGAGACAGGGATCAAACCCGGGTCTTGGTGTACCTAGACCACCAGAACATGTGGACTTTGAGCTTTTTACTATAATTAACCAATGATTAAGGAAGTTGTATCTACCATGATGAACACAAACTTGGATAAGGCTAAAGAAACTCGTACCAGCAGTTACAAGACAAATAGCTACACAACATGACCAAAAGTATGTGGACACCTGCTCGTCAAACAACACATTCCAAAATCATGGGCATCAATATAGAGTTCGTCCCCCCTGTGCTGCTATGACAGCCTCCACTCTTCTGGGAAGGATTTCCACTAAATGTTGGAACATTGCTGCGGGGACTTGCTTCCATTCAGCCACAAGAGCATTAGTGCGATCAGGCACTGATGTTGGGCGATTAGGCCTGGCTCACAGTCGGCGTTCCAATTCATCCCAAAGGTGTTCGATGGGGTTGAGGTCAAGGCTCTGTGCAGGCCAGCCAAGGTCTCCCACACCGATCTAGACAAACCATTTCTGAATGGACCTCGCTTTGTGCACTGGGGAATTGGCATGCTGAAACAGGAAAGGGCCTTCACCAAGCTGTTGCCACAAAGTTAGAAGCATAGACTCATCTAGAAAGTCATTGTATGCTGTAGTGTTAAGATTTCCCTTCACTGGAACTAAGGGGCCTAGCCCGAACATTGAAAAACAGCCCCAGACCAATATTCCACCTCCACCAGTTGGCACTATGCATTGGGGCAGGTAGCGTTCTCCTGGCCTCTGCCAAACCCAGATTTGTCCATATGACTGCCAGATGGTGAAGCGTGATTCATCACTCCAGAGAACACATTTCCACTGCTCCAGAGTCCAATGGCGGCAAGTTTTACACCACTCCAGCCGACGCTTGGCATTGGGCATGGTGATCTTGGGTTTGTGTGTGGCTCCTCGGCCATGGAAACCCATTACGTGACGCTCTCGATAGTCAGTTATTGTGTTGATGTTGCGTCCAGAGGCAGTTTGGAGCTCGGTAGTGAGTATTGCAACCGAGGACAGACGATTTTTACACGCTACGTGCTTCAGCACTCGGCGGTCCCATTCTGTGAGCTTGTCAGGCCTACCACTTCGCGGCTGAGCCGTTGTTGCTCCAAGATATTTCCACTTCACAATAACAGCACTTACAGTTGACCGGGGCAGCTCTAGCAGGGCAGAAATTAGACAAACTGACTTTACTAAAAGGTGGCAAAAGTCACGTTGAAAGTCACTGAGTTCTTCAGTAAGGCCATTCTACTGCCAATGTTGGTCTATGTAGATTGCATGGCTGTGTCCTCAGTTTTATACACCTGTCAGCAACGGGTGTGGCTGAAATAGCCGAATCCACTCATTTGAAGGGGTGTCCACATACTTTAGTGTATATATAGTGTGCAGTGCATTCAAAGTATTCAGACCCCTTGACTTGTTCCACATTTTGTTACGTGTCAGCCTCATTCTTACATGGATTAAACTGCATTTTTCCCCTCATCAATCTACACACAATACTCTATAATGACCAAGCAAAAACATGTTTTTACTTATTTACATAAGTATTCAGACCCCTTGCTATGAGACTTAAAATTGAGCTCAGGTGCAACCTGTTTCCATTGATCATCCTTGAGATGTTTCTATAACTTGATTGTAGTCCACCTGTGGTAAATTCAATTGATTGGACATGATTTGGAAAGGCACACACCTGTCTATATAAGGTCCCACAGTTGACAGTGCATGTCCGAGCATAAACCAAGCCATGAGGTCAAAGGAATTGTCCGTATAGCTCCAAGACAGGATTGTGTCGAGGCACATATCTGGGGAACGGTAACATTCAATGTCTGCAGTATTAAAGGTCCCCAAGAATGCAGTGGCCTCACGTGACCAGCACTGACAGAGCTCCAGATTTCCTCTGTGGAGATGGGAGAACCTTCCAGAAGGACAACCATCTCTGCACCACTCAACCAATCAAGCCTATAAAAGGCACATGACAGCCCGCTTGGAGTTTGCCAAAAGGCACCTAAAGACTCTCAGACCATGAGAAATAAGATTCTCTGGTCTGATGAAACCAAGATTGAACTCTTTGCCAAGCTTTACATCTGGAGGAAACCTTGCACCATCTCTACGGTGAAGCTTGGTGGTGGCAGCATCATGCTGTGGGGATGTTTTTCAGCGGCAGGGACTGGGAGACTAGTCAGGATCGAGGGGAAAAATTAACGGCGCAAAGTATAGAGAGATCCTTGATGAAAACCTGCTCCAGAGCGCTCAGACCAAAGGTTACCCTTCCAACAGGACAATGACCCTAAGCACACAGACAGTACAGGAGTGGCCTTGGGACAAGTCTCTGAATGTACTTGAGTGGCCCAGCCAGAGCCCGGACTTGAACATCTGGAAAGACCTGAAAATAGCTGTGCAGCAACACTCCCCATCCAACCTGAAAGATCTTGAGAGGATATGCAGAGAAGAATGGGAGAAACTCCCCAAATACAGGTGTGCCAAACTTGTAGCGTCAGACCCAAGAAGACTCGAGGCTGTAATCACTGCCAAAGGTACATCAACAAAGTACTGAGTAAAGGGTCTGATTACGTATGTAAATGTGATATTTCAGTTTAAAAAATGTTATCAATAAGCAAACATTTCTAAAAATCTCTTTGCTTTGTCATTATGGTGTATTGTGTGTAGATTGTTGAGGGAAAATAACGATTTAATCAATTTTAGAATAAGGCTATAACGTAACAAGGGGTCTGAGTACTTTGAATGCACTGTATATAGCATAAACATGCCGTAAATATTATGCATGTACAAATTTTTTATTTGATTTTTATTTCACCTTTATTTAACCAGGTAGGCTAGTTGAGAACAAGTTCTCATTTACATCTGCGACCTGGCCAAGATAAAGCATAGCAGTGTGAACAGACAACAGAGTTACATATGGAGTAAACAATTAACAAGTAAATAACACAGTAGAAAAAAAAAGGAAAAAAAGAGTCTATATACATTGTGTGCAAAAGGCATGAGGAGGTAGGTGAATAATTACAATTTTTCAGATTAACACTGGAGTGATAAATGATCAGATGGTCATGTACAGGTAGAGATACTGGTGTGCAAAAGAGCAGAAAAGTAAATAAATATAAACAGTATGGGGATGAGGTAGGTAAATTGGGTGGGTTATTTACCGATAGACTATGTATAGCTGCAGCGATCGGTTAGCTGCTCAGATAGCAGATATTTGAAATTTGTGAGGGAGAAAAAAGTCTCCAACTTCAGCGATTTTTGCAATTCGTTCCAGTCACAGGCAGCAGAGAACTGGAACGAAAGGCGGCCAAATGAGGTTTTGGCTTTAGGGATGATCAGTGAGATACACCTGCTGGAGTGCGTGCTACGGGTGGGTGTTGCCATCGTGACCAGTGAACTGAGATAAGGCGGAGCTTTACCTAGCATGGAGCTTCACCAAGCTTGTAGATGACTTGGAGCCAGTGGGTCTGTCGACTAATATGTAGCGAGGGCCAGCCGACTAGAGCATACAGGTCGCAGTGGTGGGTGGTATAAGGTGCTTTAGTAACAAAACGGATGGCACTGTGATAAACTGCATCCAGTTTGCTGAGTAGAGTATTGGAAGCTATTTTGTAGATGACATCGCCGAAGTTGAGGATCGGTAGGATAGTTAGTTTTACTAGGGTAAGTTTGGCGGCGTGAGTGAAGGAGGCTTTGTTGCGGAATAGAAAGCCGACTCCAGATTTGATTTTAGATTGGAGATGTTTGATATGAGTCTGGAAGGAGAGTTTACAGTCTAGCCAGACACTTATAGACTTACAGGTACACTTACAGGTACTTATAGATGTCCACATATTCTAGGTCGGAACCATCCAGGGTGGTGATGCTAGTCAGGCGTGCGGGTGCAGGCAGCGACCGGTTGAAAAGCATGCATTTGGTTTTACTAGTGTTTAAGAGCAGTTGGAGGCCACGGAAAGAGTGTTGTATGGCATTGAAGCTCGTTTGGAGGTTAGATAGCACAGTGTCCAAGGAAGGGCCAGAAGTATACAGAATGGTGTCGTCTGCGTAGAGGTGGATCAGGGAATCGCCTGCAGCAAGAGGAACATCATTGATATATACAGAGAAAAGAGTCGGCCTGAGAATTGAACCCTGTGGCACCCCCATAGAGACTGCCAGAGGACCGGACAAAATAGCCTCCGATTTGACACACTGAACTCTGTTGGTGAACCAGGCAAGGCAGTCATTAGAAAAACCGAGGCTATTGAGTCGGCCGATAAGAATATGGTGATTGACAGAGTCGAAAGCCTTGGCCAGGTCGATGAAGACGGCTGCACAGTAATGTCTTTTATCCATGGCGGTTATGATATCGTTTAGTACCTTGAGCGTGGCTGAGGTGCACCCGTGACCGGCTCGGAAACCAGATTGCACAGCGGAGAAGGTACGGTGGGATTTGAGATGGTCAGTGACCTGTTTGTTGACTTGGCTTTCGAAGACCTTAGATAGGCAGGGCAGGATGAATATAATAATAATAATAATACAGTGCCTTGCGAAAGTATTCGGCCCCCTTGAACTTTGCAACCTTTTGCCACATTTCAGGCTTCAAACATAAAGATATAAAACTGTATTTTTTTGTGAAGAATCAACAACAAGTGGGACGACATTTATTGGATATTTCAAACTTTTTAACAAATCAAATACTGAAAAATTGGGCGTGCAAAATTATTCAGACCCTTTACTTTCAGTGCAGCAAACTCTCTCCAGAAGTTCAGTGAGGATCTCTGAATGATCCAATGTTGACCTAAATGACTAATGATGATAAATACAATCCACCTGTGTGTAATCAAGACTCCGTATAAATGCACCTGCACTGTGATAGTCTCAGAGGTCCGTTAAAAGCGCAGAGAGCATCATGAAGAACAAGGAACACACCAGGCAGGTCCGAGATACTGTTGTGAAGAAGTTTAAAGCCGGATTTGGATACAAAAAGATTTCCCAAGCTTTAAACATCCCAAGGAGCACTGTGCAAGCGATAATATTGAAATGGAATGAGTATCAGACCACTGCAAATCTACCAAGACCTGGCCGTCCCTCTAAACTTTCAGCTCATACAAGGAGAAGACTGATCAGCCAAGAGGCCCATGATCACTCTGTATGAACTGCAGAGATCTACAGCTGAGGTGGGAGACTCTGTCCATAGGACAACAATCAGTCGTATATTGCACAAATCTGGCCTTTATGGAAGTGGCAAGAAGAAAGCCATTTCTTAAAGATATCCATAAAAAGTGTTGTTTAAAGTTTGCCACAAGCCACCTGGGAGACACAACAAACATGTGGAAGAAGGTGCTCTGGTCAGATGAAACCAAAATTGAACTTTTTGGCAACAATGCAAAACGTTATGTTTGGCGTAAAAGCAACACAGCTTATCACCCTGAACACACCATCCCCACTGGCAAACATGGTGGTGGCAGCATCATGGTTTGGGCCTGCTTTTCTTCAGCAGGGACAGGGAAGATGGTTAAAATTGATGGGAAGATGGATGGAGCCAAATACAGGACCATTCTGGAAGAAAACCTGATGGAGTCTGCAAAAGACCTGGGACTGGGACTGAGATGTGTCTTCCAACAAGACAATGATCCAAAACATAAAGCAAAATCTACAATGGAATGGTTCAAAAAGAAACATATCCAGGTGTTAGAATGGCCAAGTCAAAGTCCAGACCTGAATCCAATCGAGAATCTGTGGAAAGAACTGAAAACTGCTGTTCACAAATGTTCTCCATCCAACCTCACTGAGCTCGAGCTGTTTTGCAAGGAGGAATGGGAAAACATTTCAGTCTCTCGATGTGAAAAACTGATAGACATACCCCAAGCGACTTACAGCTGTAATCGCAGCAAAAGGTGGCGCTACAAAGTATTAACTTAAGGGGGCTGAATAATTTTGCACGCCCAATTTTTCAGTTTTTGATTTGTTAAAAAAGTTTGAAATATCCAATAAATGTCGTTCCACTTCATGATTGTGTCCCACTTGTTGTTGATTCTTCACAAAAAAATACAGTTTTATATCTTTATGTTTGAAGCCTGAAATGTAGAAAAAGGTCGCAAAGTTCAAGGGGGCCGAATACTTTCGCAAGGCACTGTAGGTCTGTAACAGTTTGGGTCCAGGGTGTCTCCCCTTTGAAGAGGGGGATGACTGCGGCAGTTTTCCAATCCTTGGGGATCTCAGACGATATGAAAGAGAGGTTGAACAGGCTGGTAATAGGGGTTGCGACTATGGCGGCGGCAAAGGAGAACCTGGCGGCGACAAAGGAGAACCTGGGGGGGGGCTGTTGGCCGAGGTTGGAGTAGCCAGGATGAAGGCATGGCCAGCCGTTGAGAAATGCTTGTTGAAGTTTTCGATAATCATGGATTTATCAGTGGTGACCGTGTTACATAGCCTCAGTGCAGTGGGCAGCTGGGAGGAGGTACTCTTGTTCTCCATGGACATTACAGTGTCCCAGAACTTTTTGGAGTTAGAGCTACAGGATGCAAATTTCTGCCTGAAGAAGCTGGCCTTGGCTTTCCTGACTGAATGCGTGTATTGGTTCCTGACTTCCCTGAACAGTTGCATATCGCGGGGACTATTCGATGCTATTGCAGTCTGCCACAGGATGTTTTTGTGCTGGTCAAGGGCAGTCAGATCTGGAGTGAACCAAGGGCTATATCTGTTCTTAGTTCTGCATTTTTGAACGGAGCATGCTTATCTAAAATGGTGAGGAAGTTACTTTTAAAGAATGACCAGGCATCCTCAACTGACGGGATGAGGTCAATATCCTTCCAGGATACCCGGGCCAGGTCGATTAGAAAGGCCTGCTCGCAGAAGTGTTTTAGGGAGCGTTTGACAGTGACGAGGGGTGGTCGTTTGACTGCGGATCCGTAGCGGATACAGGCAATGAGGCAGTGATCGATGAGATCCTGGTTGAAGACAGCGGAGGTGTATTTGGAGGGCCAGTTGGTCAGGATGACGTCTATGAGGGTGCCCTTGTTTACAGATTTAGGGTTGTACCTGGTGGGTTCCTTGATGATTTGTGTGAGATTGAGGGCATCTAGCTTAGATCGTAGGACTGCCGGGGTGTTAAGCATATCCCAGTTTAGGTCACCTAACAGAACAAACTCTGAAGCTAGATGGGGGGCGATCAATTCACAAATGGTGTCCAGGGCACAGCTGGGAGCTGAGGGGGGTCGGTAGCAGGCGGCAACAGTGAGAGACTTATTTCTGGAGAGAGTCATTTTAAAAATTAGTAGTTCGAACTGTTTGGGTATGGACCTGGAAAGTATGACATTACTTTGCAGGCTATCTCTGCAGTAGACTGCAACTCCTCCCCCTTTGGCATGTTGTGGTGATGTGGTGTAGCCTATAAATGGCATATTTATTAGAATAAAAATTCAATTCATTATGACACTGTCTTTCCTCCCTTCCTCACTTGACGCTGCCATGCAGCTGCTGCTCCTGTCATTGTCACGGTCACCAGATTCAGTGTCAGGGACGTTGTTGTTAGTCTCAATCTTCTCATGTTGCTCAACTTTACTAAATAAATGTGTTATGGGCACATATGACCAAGTCTCTTCATCCTGTTCTTCCTTTTCAGCCCCAGATTTATACCTACTTTTCATTTTAGCCAGAGTTCAGATTTTTTGCTAGATAGCCAGCTAGATCTGAAGCTAATCCCCACCAATTTTGTTCAATGAAATGAAAAATGTTCTTGAGGGCCCCTCTCATTGGCTGCCATATCTACTATGAATTAAACCAAGCTTGTATTAGGCTACAGAAATGTGTACCTGCAGTTACAAGGTAAATAGCTATACCATGCTGGTAAATAATATGCACAGACAAATGACCTGGTGAAGCCTACACATGGGATATTATCATGTAGTAGCATTGTCCATGTGTGTTAAAAATCAATTGCTCTCTGATCTTGTTTCTCGATTGAAGATCCTCCTAATGCAGAGATCTCTGGGTTTAATCATAACTGGTATGCTGGTCTGGAGGGAGCTGCCCTCAGCTGTGTCAGTGGAGGAAACCCCAAACCACAGAGTTTCACCTGGACCAGGTAACACATGCCCTCCCTGCCTGTCGGCCTCCGTCTGTCTGACAGACTCAACTGACTCACGCTCTGTCTGTCTGGCATAATCTGTTTTTGTTTTGATTTACTGGTAATTCTATTAGTCAGTTTTTAATGGTGTTTACTAAGCCAAACGGGGGAGGTCAGGAGTTGTTTCTAGTTTTGCTATGAGTTCCACTTGCCAGCTTTCATTGTCAATAATCATTTGATTGAGTTCCATCGTTAAACAAAGGTTAGATGCATGGTCATACCGTTTTGGTTCAGGGACAGTTCAAATGGGACATGGGTATCAGATATGTTGTCTTACACGGTGATGATAGCTGTGCTGAAGCAATCCCATAATGGCGGAGCTGACTGAAGTTCTTGTGGTTTCTCTACCTGGCAAATGTTTCTGGTAACCTTTGGAAGACATACCGCTGGAGTAAACCATTCTCGGGTGTGTTGGAGGTGGAACAAACCATCTACTGGAAATTACAACAAACAAAAAATGTCTCATTAATAAAAAGATGACAGTTAGGCCTATGTCTGCTAGTGCGGACGATGTACAGTACCAGTCGAAAGTTTGGACACAGCTACTCATTCAAGGGTTTTCTTTATGTGTACTATTTTCTACATTGTAGAATAATAGTCAAGACATCAAAACGACGTGCAAACTTTTGACTGGTACTGTGTGTGTGTTTAACTGGATCGTGGCCAACTGGGCACACACTGGTTGAATCAACGTTGTTTCCACGTCATTTCAAGGAAACTAGTGGGGTGAGACATGTGTCACCAAGTCTTAAGCTGTTAGTCACATGAACACACCTGCAAGACGTGTTTGTGTGTTAGTAACACGCACACACACACACACATACACTAGACACACAGACAGCACGCTCACACACCCACACTGATTCCCTCTCTCACCCTTATATACTTTAGACTTAGATCTCTTGTTACACTCCATCGCTCCTTGCTTTACTTACACTCCACCTTAAAACACACCCCTCCTTAAAACACACCCCTCCTTAAAACACACTCCTCCTTAAAACACACACGATGCCCTCACGCTCCTGATTTAATGATGAGTAAGAAAGTTAAAGAGGCCCAAAGATCATACCCCCAAAACACGCTAACCTCTCACCATTACCAATAACAGGGGAGGCTAGCATTTATTTGTGTAACTACATTGTCCAGCAGACCAATGAAAACTAAGGCTCGTACAGAGCTAGAGGGAAATGCTTTTACAGTTCTCTGCCCCTTCCGATTGGAACACGCTTCAAAAGGTCCTGGAAATACAGGAGCTCGTCCCTTTTCAAATGGGTTTAAAGCTAGGTTAAACACTGTGATGGGCCATGAAGTGGGGGGGCTGTCAATGTTTTCACCCCTAGTTGCACCACACTTTCCCAAACCATGTGTAAATTTTTTTAAAAACTGTAGTGCTTTGTGTTTTATGTTGTAAATGTGTCTGCAACTTTGTGTGCTGCTATATTGGCCAGATCTCCCCCCAACCCCTCTTTTTACGCTGCTGCTACTCTCTATTTATCATATATGCATAGTCACTTTAACTATACATTAATGTACATACTACCTCATTTGGCCCGAACAAACAGTGCTCCCACACATTGGCTAACCGGGTTATCTGCATTGGTGTCCCACCACCCGCCAACCCCTCTTTTACGCTACTGCTACTCTCTGTTCATCATATATGCATAGTCACTTTAACCATATCTACATGTACATACTACCTCAATCAGCCTGACTAACCGGTGTCTGTATGTAGCCTCGCTACTTCTAAAGCCTGTCTTTTTACTGTTGTATTATTTCTGTACCTACCTATTGTTCACCTAATACCTTTTTTTGCACTATTGGTTAGAGTCTGTAAGTAAGCATTTCACTGTCTATACCTGTTGTATTCGGCGCACGTGACAAATAAACTTTGATTTGATTTAATTGAGACTAACCTGGTAAATTAAAGGTAAAATAATTTAAATTGGGCACAATATGACCAAAACAAACTGAAAACCATGTTTGTGGTAAATTAAAGGACCAACTTTTACAAATTACATTTTTAAATTGGGCACAATATGATGACATCCAGTGGAAAAAACAATAATCTAAATATTTTAAGGGGGGGGTGAGAAGGATTACTTTAAAACTTAAAAACTGAAAATGCATCCAACATGTTTGTGGAGACACAAGGGCCTGATCAGAGCCTGATATATTCATTGGTCTTGTAGCGGATGCTACTGGAAGCCAGTGGAGAGAGCGGAGGAGCGGGGGACCAACTTTTGGCTACTTTAATAGACTATGTGAATTTGTCCAAATACTTATGGCACCTTTTAAATGGTGGGACTAGATACATAAAGTGCTTTAATTTCTTAACGGTAAAACATATGTATGAAAATACTCTCAAATAAAAAGTGACATTCTGTACTGTCACCTCCTAAGAAACATTTGATATCAAATCCAAAATGCTGGAGTATAGAGCCAAATGAAACGTTTTAGCTTCACTGTCCAAATAAATATGTAGGGTAGTATACTTTCACTCCCCCTTAAAACTCACACGACGCCCACCCGCACGCACGCAGCAGGTAAACCAGTTTGCCTCTTTGTACTCCTCAATGCAAAGCAGCGGGAGAAGTAATAACCGTGCTGTCATATTGTCATGTTGCAGCTTGTGCGGAATGCAAACAGAGGACGCAGTTTCACACGAGGGAGGAAGGGAGGGGGGCCGGGTGAGAGAGGTTAGAGAGGGAAGAGAAAGGAATGAGTTTGGGCTCCGAACAGGAGGGGTCGAAAGACAGGGAATGGGGGAAGTGGGTGGTATCGAGCCAAAGTGGGCATGGGACGGGGGAGGAAGGATCCACTGTGGATTTGTTTAGAACATTATCAGGCAGTGTGATCTGTGTCTATGTAAAATGTTTACGGTTCCTGTTTCTGTTTTCTTCTGCACATTGGGGCTCATAAAGAGTCTGTTCAAAAGGCCCAAAACAGGACTCAAGTATATAGTAGCCTATTGTTCAGATATAAGACATTTCAAATGGGAGTTCTGGGCCTGTATTTACACTGTCTCAGAGTAGGAGTGCTGATCTAGGATCAGGTCCCCCCCCTTATTCACGATTTAAAAACCCAGACTGATCCTAGATCAGAACTCCTACTCTGTGATGCTTTGTGAATACGGGTCCTGGTTTGTTGTGGCCTGCTTCATGTCCTTGTGGTGCTCATTTGACCTTTACGGTTAGTGTTGTTTGGTGGTCAGTAGTCAATTGTATTTTGGGATGTGTTGCTGTGATGTTTGGGTTAGTGTTGTTGTTTTGAATGTGGTGTTTTTTACAACACTGTTGGGTGTGTTGAAAGAGTGTGTTCAGGTTCAGTGAGTGGTGTTGGGCGTTAATAGTCATGAAATTCAGCCCATTATTGTAGGATATACTGTATTCTTCTGTTAAGCCCTACGTTAAGTGCTATAGTATTTCTGTTATGCGCAGGAAGGGTGGAGACTTACCAGAGGGCGTTACGGCAGGGAATGGATCCCTGCTGTTCAATAGGCCCCTCGGTTTGACAGACGCTGGTATCTACCAATGTGTGGCCTATAACGTTGTGGGGACCGGGAAAGCAGAGGTGGAGATCACTGTGACGGGTAGGTTGTGTTGTCACTCTGAGTCATATAAAACAAATCACTTATTTTTTTATAGTAGTCCAGGATGTATGTTTTTTTTGTTGTTGCTGTAGGACTCCCATGTTTCTTTCCTAAAAAAATAACTCTATTATATTAATGGTGCCAGTTAAGCATTTGGATTACATGTTCACTCCTGTATTCAATATGATGTGCATGTTGATTATGACATCACTTCCTGTTGTCCCTTTCCCACAGAGTTTCCTCAGAAGCCGGTGTTTTTCAACAGTCTCCTGATGATCATAGTTGGCGGGGTGGCTGGAGGACTGCTACTCATCATGGTCATCATAGTAATCTCAGTGACCCGTTACCACAAACGCAAAAACAAGAAACTGGAGAGAGAATTGAATGTGAAGAAGTATGTTTTCAAACCTCACAGTAACTCCCTTGAAATTGTTCTAGAATCTAAATGACAAATGTTACACTGAAAACAGTAAATGCTTTTTGAATTAAGGATATTTTAACGGTATTTTAAGGTTTTTCTCTCTCTTTCTCTCATTCTCTCTCTCAGGGAGGAGATCAGTACACTCTCCAGGCAGGCCTCTTTCAGGAGAGTCAACTCAGTCAGTACGGATGCTAGAGGACAGGTATATAATATTACCATGTCTTACAATCTGTGGTCTCGTCTCAACAGTCTAGGCATGCAGTCATTTTGTAAATAAATACTTGCAATTCCATGAGCATTATCCATTTACCTCGAGCTAATATGGTAATCTCTCCCTCTCTGTCTCCCTCCTTTTCTCCTCCCCTCCCTCTCTCATCCCTTGTTCTTTCAGATGGAGGAGAATATCCCTCTCAGAGTGGAGGGTACACTGCGGACCAGTCTGTCCTCTCTAGGGGTCAGTCTTAATTTCACTCTTTCTCTGCATGCGTGGAACCTTTAGATTTAACCTTCATATTCATGGCTTCTGAGTTCTGGGTGGCACATGCACAATGTGACATATGCACAATGTGTTTAATTAACATTTATGTAGTTAAATGAAATGTAAGGAGCTTATTTTCTCAAAGTAATATTTATATTTGAAAATAAAAGTAGTGCATCTCACATACCCTATATGAATTATACTTCATACTAATGAACTGTTACGTTATTAAGACTTCATGCTTTCTCTCCATCTTCTGTTCTGGAACTCCCGCTTCGGAAGCCATTTTAAATCAGACTATTCAGTGCAAAATGTGTGATGTGTTTAAAGCTCTCTCTTTCCTTCACATCCAGGATCCAGGGCGCATCAGGGACAGTCGCTCTACTCTGGTAGGGGGAGGTGGACTAGACTACCTAGGTCGACCTGTTCTGAACAACTCTTCACGACGAGGGAGGGAGAACAGAGCCATGGACAGAGAGGAGGAGAACAGACTTAGGGTGGAGTCATACGTACGGAATAGCACTATGTCTTTGGTAAGTGTGTGTGAGAGGCATGAGGAATCAAGAATTGCATACTCACTTTCTTGTAAATTGCTATGAAAATTAGAACCTTTTAAACGCATAGGTTTAGTATAGGTTGCTAATAGTGATACTCAAATTAGCCCTAGTTATATATTTCCTCTCTTTAACCACATGGTTACCCCTTGTCTCTGTTTGACTCATAGGGAACCCGTCTCCACCTGCCAATCCAACCCTCTCCCTTCCCAATGGAACAGTCCACCAAGCTGCTGAGGTCCCTGAACGGCAGCGTCATCATCCCAACAGAGGGGGGTTTACATGCACGGAACTCCCCTCTCAGCTGCAGCTACCCTCCTGTCACAGACGACGAACAGGAGGAGGGTGAAAGTGTGGAGGGGGAGCGGGGGACAAGCTCCAGGATGAGTCGTTTAGATCAGGGGAGGTCAGAGGACCAGGACAACAGTTCTCAGATCTCAGACGCGGAACGTGGACACAACCATCACTTCCAGCAGAACAACGGAACGCTGAGACCCAAAACCCGGCCCAACGGCATCCCATCCCCACACGCCTCCCTCATCCATAAGGCCCAGATTGTATAGATGGGTCCGGGCAAGAGCAGGTGTCGCACTATACGACAAGGATTGGTTGTGACTTTGGGATAGGCGCTCGCCGGTGTGGTGGCATACCCCGGTGGCAGCCAGTTTACCTCCTTTTCACTTCTAGAACATCCCTTGCCTCCGCCTCGAGCTCTCAGACATTTTTGATCCAACATGTAGAGGTTCTTATTGGTGAACAGATAACGCTTCTGATTGGTGTAGAGATACAAATAAGTAACACATACGTTTCACAGGAGAAGAGCTGGACAAATTAAAAGCTTATGAATGTCAGGTTGCACATAGACCGAAGTAATAATATGTTACTGTATATAATATCACAGCAATAACTATCACTACAGGAAGCATCAAGAGGACTTTTACATGATTTTGTACCCTAAAAAGACTTTTTTTTTTACATGTATTTTTATTAAGACTTGATGACAGGACACTGTAACCGAGAAACAAGATTTGAATATCATCAAATACTGTGACTCCTAACTGAACTCAGCGAAGAGGCATTCAGTAGAAGCACCAATAGCGCTTGCCCGTTCGAAAGAATCTATGTGTTGGTGAACTTTCACTCTCCTTTCCTCTGGATGAGGGGATACAACACATACTGATCTGTTCACCTAATATTGAGTCCATCTTTCTAACTTTAAGTGTGGCAGGGGTTTATTTAGATATACTCCTCCTTTCCATGAACCTCTGTGTGCACAAACAACACTTTCAACTCGCTATAGTCTTTGATGCCAAAAGCCAATGAGACTGCATTTTCGCTGTGGAAAAAGTACCCAATTGTCATACTTGAGTAAAGTAAAGATTACTCAAGTGAAATTCATCCAGTAAAATACTATTTGAGTAACAGTATTTGGTTTTAAATATACTTAAGTACATTTTAGCAATTCCATTTATTTTTTCATACTTAAGTATCAAAAATAAAAGTATTACTCATTTAAAATTTCTTATATTAAGCAAACCTGACACGATTTGCTTTTTAAAATTGTTATGTACTGATAGACAGGAGCATACTCCAACACTCAGACATAATTTACAAACAAATATTTTTGAGTGAGTTTTCCAGATCAAAGGCAGTAGCGATAACCAGGGATGTTCCCTTGATAAGTGTGTGAATTGGACCATTTTCCTGTCTGGCTAAATGTTCAAAATGTGACGAGTACTTTTGGGTGTCAGGGAAATTGTATGGAGTAAAAAGTACATTATTTTCTTACTGAATGTAGTGAAGTAAAAGTAGTCAAATATAAATAGTAAACTACAGATACCCCAAAAACGACTTTAAGTAGTACTTTAAAGTATTTTTTACTTAAGTAGTTTACACCACTGCATTTTAGACAAGAGGTTAAAACAGCTTTGATATGAAATGTTTTACACAACAGTGAGATCCTATGTGAAAGTCTACTAAAACTGAGGATGTAAAAGCATTGTTCTATTTTCTTACACCAGACATTTAGACAATCAAACTGTTATATGCCTATGTTTGTATACATACAGTTAAAAGAGCCTTTGCTTTGTAGGCCAATATGAAGTATTATTATGTCTGATTCTACTGTATTATAATTCATTGGCTGCATCCGAAATGGCACCCTATCCCCTACATAGCCCCTGGTCAAAATAAGTGCACCATATTGGCATAGGAGGCCATTTCAGCCGCAGACATGCTATCGACCGACATCTCTATAAGTGGGTTTCTTTCACGCCGTACTCCAGTAAATGGCTTATTGTAGTTCCCTGGTTTGTACTGTATGTATGGGATTCATGTGTGGAACTTTGTTGTTTTAATGCACATGTACTTCTTTAGGAGATTAGCAATATCGTTCTGTTTTCTATATCAATTGTTCCGTTGTATAATACTGTAACACTGATCTTTCTGAGTGAACGTAATACCTACATAGAATGTAAGAGGTTGGAAGTATATACACCGCCCCCTGGTGTGCACCAGTGAATAGTGCAAGAAAGTTCAGGGATCTTGCTGTAAGGTCTGCAGACTGAGTTTTTCCTGGCGAGGTCACGTGGTCATGTGAAAACCCCTGACCCAACCACGTGCTCCATTAGCCACAACTGGGGCCTGTTCAGAAGGATGTTGATATAGAACGTTCAGATTCAGAAATGTATCGTGTCGAACAGACATGATTGGTAGAATAAGGAATCGTGTCAGCTCTATTCATTCTATTTCTATCTGCAACAACTGTTTCACATCACTAAAACCATCCCTGCATATCTTCTAAAGATGGAGATGTGTTCATTCAGGGAGGGTGTATGTCTGCTCAATGTATTATTGTGAAATAAACTTCTTGAGGGTTTGAGTCGTGGTTGAGTAGTGACTGGGTGATAGACCCTATTATTTTTGGTCAAAAATTAGTTAGTCATTTTTGCTACATTAAATACATGCTTAATCACATGGACAAGTATCCTGCCATTTTTCTGCTTCTGTTCTCTATCACATAGAAAGTGTTAATGGTAGTATACCGATTTAAAAAGTAAACATGCATGATTGTAATATGACAAGAACATATTACAACTTTAATCACAATTCAAAAATAACAATGAATGTCAAAGCATTGTCAGAACGAAAGTTACAAGTTGTGCCTTTAACCTGCGTCCTCCCAGGGGCTTCGTTTCGGAAGGGTTATTAGATTCCCTCCAATATTAGAAAGAGATAAATTGTTTCAAGTCAAACAAACTAATTCCGCAGCCTCCTCTCAACAACCCTGAACCATATGGCTTCTGAAATGTATGATATCCTTATATTTTTTGCCACATTTCCCACAGGTGTGGAGTTCGGTCACAGAGTGAAATTTTGCTACATGGGTTTTAAGGTAG
Source organism: Oncorhynchus gorbuscha (assembly GCF_021184085.1). NCBI lineage: Eukaryota > Metazoa > Chordata > Actinopteri > Salmoniformes > Salmonidae > Oncorhynchus > Oncorhynchus gorbuscha. The sequence continues at coordinate 30,618,624 of NC_060197.1, forward strand.
GACGCAAGAGCAAAGGTCTTACCACAGTAATCACAGGCGAACGGCTTCTCTCCGGTGTGCAAGGCCACATGGACTTTTAACGATTCGTGTTTATAGAAACCCTTGCCACATTCGTCACAGGTATAAGGGGGTTCTTCGGTGTGTGTGCGTTCGTGTCTCTTGCGCTCACGTTCACCTTGAAGCCTTTCCCACAGTAGCTGCACGCTAACGGCTTGCTGGTCAGGTGCGAGGCTTGATGCATCTTAAGGTACCTTGACCGAATGAAGGTCATTGGGCATTTGCCGCAAGCATACGGCTTGGAGTCCGTGTGAGTCTTCTTATGGTCGCTAAGCGTATACTTGGTTTTGAAACACATCCGACACTGAGGGCACTGGAATGCTCTCTCTTCTGAATGAACACTTGCGTGAATTTTCAAATTTTCTTTTTTTCCGAAGCACTTCCCACATGTTGGACATTGGAACGGCTTCTCTCCCCTATGGACTGATGCTTGGTGCTGTTTGAGTTCGGAAGGAGACTTGAAACCCTTTCCACACAATTCGCAACGGTGAGCTCCTCCTCCGCTGTGGGTTTGCTGGTGATTCTTGAGGTATTTCAGCTTTACAAAGGTTTTTGGACATTTGTCACAAGCATATGAGTTTGAATTTGAATTGTGCAATATTGTATGTTCCTTGAGGCCATTTTTACTTTTAAAACACTTCTGACACACGAGGCATCGGAACGGTTTCTCTGTTGAATGGACGCTTGCATGTTTGTCCAAATAACTCTTTGTTGCAAAGCACTTCCCACATGTTGGACACTCAAGCGGCTTCTCTCTCCTGTGGACCACCAATTGGTGATTTCTGAGCTTCCAAGCAGTCGGGAAACATTTCCCACATAATTCACAACAATAAGGTCTCTCTCCTGTGTGAGTCCATTGATGCTGTTTAAAATTACATAATTTCTTAAAAACCTTACCGCAGTCCGGACAGAGGTACTCTTTCCTGGTGTTGGTAGTCTTATTTTGTTTCCTGTTTGGCCTTGGCTTTCTGTTGTGAAGAGATTCATCACTCGAGGTTTGTCCGGCATTAGCATTCTCCTCCTCCCATTGGTCATCATCTGCGTTCTCCTTACTTCCGTCTGATTGTGCCACCATGGGTGCTTCTGTTCTCTTCTTTTCCCTCCTGGGTATAGTGGATAGCACAGAATCCGCACTGAGACTTTGTGCATCTGTACTTAGGGCCTGAATGTCTGTAGGCCTGCTTTCTGCCTCTCTGTCTGTTGGTCTACTTGCTTCTTGTTTGGCCTTATTTGGCCCCTGTTTGTTAGACTTAGTGAGTGAGGAAGGTAATTTTGCCAGAGATATAAAGCATTGTTTCATCTGTATGGTTTTAACTCTGATCGTGGTCTCCTTGCAATTTGTAGTCTTGTCAGCCTCATCAATGGGAGTTGGCACTTCAACCTGGGAGAAAAAAAAAATGGATTGGATCTCCAACATACACACAGTCACAGAGCAGCACCCCTGGTTTAGGTTATGGAGTTAAGTGCCTTGCTCAATGGTACAATGGCAGTACATGTCAGTCCAGGTATCCAAGCATAATAACAGTAAAGGGCTCATGCCCACTGATAACGTCAGCCCCCTGGACTGCATAATTCATGCAAATGATGGGGGTCACCTTGGGGTCATGATTGGGGCTGCACCAAATGATTGATGTATTATAATAATTGATTATGCTTATGTTGTATTCATAGAAGGGGAAGGGCTATAAGACCCTCCCCCACTACATTTATGGGGTCCTGGACCACAGATTAGCAATATATGCATTATTATGAGATTATTTTCTAGTCTATGCCTCTTATAAGAAACGTTATGAGCAGATGTGAGAGCTATTGTGGTCAAAACAGGGTGTCTGTGAGAAAGCGCCTCAAGGCTAAAAGAGATACATAGACACAGACCCCTGCAGGGGAGTAAATAGATAAGAGACAAGTCAGACATACCACTGTAAGCCACACGGGAATGGAAAATTACTGCTGAGCCCTTAGAAAACACTGGACTATTGTTTTCTCCTGCAAGTTTGTATAACTGTATATGCATGGGCTTGGTCTCATGAGTAGAAGGTGTTGACGTAGGCAGTTACATCACTAGGGGTTGACTGCAAGCGTATTAAAGCAACTTTGACCTGTTTTATTTTGCAGAACTTCCACATGCGTGCTGTGTTTCTGTTGTCAACTTCTGTCTGCAATTGCATTAATAAAGGTTTGATTGATTTACTTAAAGAAGATTTTGTCTGATTGCTGATTTCGCCAATAAGCCAAAGATTGACAAGGAACCTACACCTACACAAACATGTTAAATATAACATACCTCCAAATCCTCTGCAAATTCCGATGAATATGATAATCCCGTCCATTCCTGCTCTTCCAATGTCTGTGGGGTTCTTCCCAATGTCTTTTCAGGTATCTCCTTACCATCAGTCATCTCCAATAGCTTAACTTTCAGAGATTTAACCTCACTTTGACTCTGGCATATCTTTGAACACAGAGCTGCAGTACCTTTGGAAATCAAGTGGTTGATTTTGATAATAGTCTTTGTCACGAACTGTTTCATCACACATTTCAACTGGACCTAGAACAAGAAAACATATATAGATATATTTTTCATTCCACAACAACCTGTTTTCAAGCTGATTAACTATGGATAGAAAACAAATTAGCTCATACTTTAAAGGGATAATCCACCCCCAGAAATGAAAGTCTCACCCCAAACTCACCCCATTCCGTATAAATGTGCGCAACCGCAACATTCAAACGAGGCTACAAAGAAAACTAATGGGACTGTAGCAACTGTGTTGACTTCAAAATCGGGGGTGTGAACTAGGTTTCTATTCAAGCGTTGATCGACATGGTAATGGCTCTATAGTATTGGAGAAATTTTGAAAAAAAAAATGGCCCTTCCGTTACATCTAGACGTGTCATGTCGTAATGTAAAGCACACATAAAGCATCTATTTCTGTCTTACAATCTCTCTCCACCAGGTGTGCCACTTCTCATCTTTTAAAAACAATAAATGGACAGTGACGGGGTAAGGGGGGGATACCTAGTTATCATTGCATGCGATCATCATTTTCAAAGCCGCTGTTTACTTGTAAGATCACTTTAGCACCGCCCTAAAAACCTGATTCAAATTCGACACAAACCTTCAAATAGGTATGTAATGACACATTATATAAACTCTTTATAGTGTTTTATTTACATTTTAGAGGCGATAAGGTGATAAGTTGGACAGATCGAGTGAAAAAAAGCTATTTTCCCACAGGACATCTCTCCTTCTCACTATCACGCATTAGTTTCGCTTCCCCACCCGCCATTTTTAAAAAGAACCTACGGGCTCATTGCCTGCTTGAATTATGCAGAAACGGGCAGTGTTAGGTCATGTAATTGATTCTGTTGGAAAGGGGAGAAATTGTACTTTACAATGGTATTGACATTGATCTGGAATTATTACGTTTTTGGGGCGCTAAAATAAGGGCAATTGTACGGACCAAGGCGATGTACGAGTTTACGTTAGTATTTTTTCTATGAGTGAGTAAAATAACAATTTTCCCCATAATTTAACTTCTAAGTGGTCCGTTCTCACCACTGGAGATAAAGGATAACAAACAATCACATTTTATAACTCTTAAATAATTACATGCACTCCAGATCGCCAAACCAGCCAATATATGGTAAGGGTATATACTTGTCTAGAACACACTCATTTATTTATTTCGTTAAAACAAATTATATATATTTTGCTTAGGGTGTGTTCGTAAATTAAATCTGAAGTACGCTCTGGGCGTTCGTAATTTTACTCGCCCTAGCAGAGCTGGTTAGGCTATTTTCATGTTATCCAGAGCATTGGTGACTGTAACTGCACAGCTAGCAACAATTTAATTACGCTTTTCCGCCGTGGTTTACTAACACTGGCCATATTCAAGCGGTGTCGATCATTCGTAAATTCATCAGTTATTCTGCACTCTGTCACACTCCGATAAGTGCTCTGAAATCAGAGTAGATAGCCAGAGCGAATTTACTAACGGACCATTTGATGTGTTCTATCTAAACAGTGTACCAAATGAGTAACTACCATCATGCAATGCGCCCTTTGTGTCTGTGGGAAAGGGCCGTTGGTGCCATAGCAACGTCTGTACTTTGCGTTGTCTGCCTCAGAGATGAACTGCAAATTGAACATGGTCTGATTGTAGACCCCTAAATCGATAGTGCAGCGTGTTTAGACGATTTTACTACTAGCTAACTACTTCACATGCTGGTAATTGTGTTTGGCTACCTAACTAGCCAGCCCAGAGAGAGCATTGCATTGTGGGATTTGTAGTCAACTTGGGCTGCAACAGATTTCCACAACGATTTGCACGTTGATTGTATTAGTGTAATGTAACACTGCAAATCATAGGAAGTAGTGATGTTGGATGGATTATTAAACATTTTACTTGTAAAAGTAAAGTTAGCCACTTACTTTTACCTCCAACTTGGACTCCCCTGTCTTTCCTGCATCGACAATGCCTGTGCTGTGTTGTGTAGAAAAGACTGAGACCGCCATACATTTGTCAATTTCATCCTCAAACGACATCATTAATTCATCCATAATAGATACCAACTCATTATGGAAAGGATCTGGCTGCCACATCTTGTATTTGGTAGTTAATTATCAACAGCGATTGTTACATTTTTAACAAAGTACAACAACATACATAGACCGTATGACGATACACCTTCTTCTTCGGTGGGGTTTAACGGCGGTTAGCATCCAATAATGGTGCATTAACCCCACCAACTGGACTGAAGTATAAATCCATTGTTCACTGAGTGCACAAAACATTAGGAACACCTGCTCTTCCATTACACTGACCAGGTGAATCCGGAAAGAAAGACTAGATGAAGGGGAGAAGACAGGTTAAATAAGGATTTTTAAGCCTTGAGACATGGATCGGGAATGTGTGCTAATCAGAGGGTGAATGAGCAAGACAAAATATTTAAGAGTCTTTGAACACGGTATGGTAGTAGGTGCCAGGCGCACCGGTTTGAGTGTGTCAAGAACTGCAAAGCTGCTGGGTTTTTCACAAACAGTTTCCCGTGTGTATCAAGAATGGTCCACCACCCAAATGTAATGGATGTGAAACGGCTTGCTTAGTTAGCGGTGCGCGCTAAATAGCGTTTCAATCGGTTACGTCACTTGCTCTGAGACCTTGAAGTAGTGGTTCCCCTTGCTCTGCAAGGGCCGCGGCTTTTGTGGAGCGATGGGTAACGATGCTTCGTGGGTGACTGTTGTTGATGTGTGCAGAAGGTCCCTGGTTCGCGCCCGGGTATGGGCGAGGGGACGGTTTAAAAATTATACTGTTACACAAAACTCATCCAGCCAACTTGACACAACTGTGGGAAGCATTGGAGTCAACATGAGCTAGCATCGCTGTGGATCACTTTTGACACCTTGTAGAGTCCATGCCCACCGACGAATTGAGGCTGTTCTGAGGGCAAAAGGGGGTACAACTCAATATTAGGAAGGCGCTCTTAATGTTTTGTACACTCAGTGTACTTTGTGATATGAAGAGAAAAATGATCCGGCCAACTAACCGGTAGTCACTAGTTACCACAGCCACAAAGTCATAAACCCCACCTATTTCTACAATTATCTTCTTAAAATGTGATTTGAAACCTAACCTTAATCGCACTGTTAACATTATTAAGACCAAAAGGCTAATGTTTCTTTATACATTTTTACGATATAGCCAATTTTGACTTTGTGGCTCTGGTAACTAGTGGGAACACAACCTACCCCACACATTAAAAACCCACCACCACATTCCACTATTTTGACCCCATCTTATCCTACACCAGGACAACGGCCTGGCAGGAACTACCATTCAACACACCCTGTAACTCTTCTGCAGTAAAATCTCATATTAGTAAGTACTTCTCTGCAGCTGCCACCACAACACCTATTTTCTGTGACTTGCATTCCATTCCGGTGGTACAGGTGATAACCACATTTAATTTGTAGGCCTATCACTATGTACTGGAAAAAGTATACTACTCACTTTGAGCCTGTTATAGGGTCCCTCACCCTTGAACCATCTTCATCTACTTTCTTCACTGGCTCAGCATAGAACACCTTCTGTGCAACTCTGACCCTGGCAGCCCCAACCTGCCTCTCTCGCACTTCAGATCCCCAGCAACAAGATAGTGGTTGTCATGGTGCCGTAAGGTAGCCTAGGCAGAGAGCTCTATAAATATTCTACTTATTTTTTTTCATACATTTTACGTGTTTTTGTAGCTTTTGTTTAAGGTATTTTTGGGGGGGCTTGATAGCTAGGATGTTTGGATTCCAAAAATGTGGCTTTCTGTTTCATCTGTTTGGAAGTATTACACCAAGGACTGCACACTGTGTAGCAGAGGAAGTACACAGACTGTTCAGGGAATGAACAGTGACTGACCATTCAGAGAAACAGGTGTGGTTGGCTGTTGAAGAGCTCCGGGGCTGTTTTTTATACTGTCTTTGTTTCTCATGGTCTGTCTCATCGATGACCTCTCCCACTGAACCGACACTGCCTTTCCAACCCAAATTGTCCTCAACTTCATCCCAAGCTGACTGAGACTTTCAATCTTCATCATTTACATTTAGGGTTTGTTGTTTTACTTTTTATGCACTTTGAGATTCTTTGTAAAGCCCTATACGGGTTAAAAAATGTATTCATTATTATTCAATCTGCAAATCTAAGTATGCCTAGTACGCTAGGTCTACTGTTTAGGCCAGACCTACTATGTTATGTTTGTTAATCTTTTGAACCATTTATTTATTAAGAGGACCACAATGGAAATACATTTTCAAACTTTTTTGTGTAATTCTCAATGATTTTAAATGCATTATCCACATGTGTAGTTGTATAGTGTTTTACATGATCATATATATATATAACATGGGTACCCCTACAGTTGACACATACTGCTTCCTTCACCAATACTACACATTCCTTTGTCCCATGCCCTCCTGCACATTTCTTTACATCTAGGGATCTCCCTCCTACACACTGCTGCAACATGACCATAAGTTTGGCTTCTGAAACACTGTCGTGGATTCGGCACAATAGCTTTTACAGGATAACTGAAAGTATTCGGCCCCCTTCAACTTTGCGACCTTTTGCCACATTTCAGGCTTCAAACATAAAGATATAAAACTGTATTTTTTTGTGAAGAACTAACAACAAGTGGGACACAACCATGAAGTGGAACGACATTTATTGGATATTTCAAACTTTTTTAACAAATCAAAAACTGAAAAATTGGCTGTGCAAAATGATTCAGCCCCCTTAAGTTAATACTTTGTAGCGCCACCTTTTGCTGCAATTACAGCTGTAAGTCGCTTGGGGTATGTCTCTATCAGTTTTGCACATCGAGAGACTGAATTTTTTTCCCATTCCTCCTTGCAAAACAGCTCGAGCTTAGTGAGGTTGGATGGAGAGCATTTGTGAACAGCAGTTTTCAGTTCTTTCCACAGATTCTCAATTGGATACAGGTCTGGACTTTGACTTGGCCATTCTAACACCTGGATATGTTTATTTTTGAACCATTCCATTGTAGATTTTGCTTTATGTTTTGGATCAGTCTTGTTGGAAGACAAATCTCCGTCCCAGTCTCAGGTCTTTTGCAGACTCCATCAGGTTTTCATTCAGAATGGTCCTGTATTTGGCTCCATCCATCTTCCCATCAATTTGAACCATCTTCCCTGTCCCTGCTGAAGAAAAGCAGGCCCAAACCATGATGCTGCCACCACCATGTTTGACAGTGAGGATGGTGTGTTCAGGGTGATGAGCTGTGTTGCTTTTACGCCAAACATAACGTTTTGCATTGTTGCCAAAAAGTTCAATTTTGGTTTCATCTGACCTGAGCACCTTCTTCCACATGTTTGGTGTGTCTCCCAGGTGGCTTGTGGCAAACCTTAAACAACACTTTTTAAGGATATCTTTAAGAAATGGCTTTCTTCTTGCCACTCTTCCATAAAGGCCAGATTTGTGCAATATACGACTGATTGTTGTCCTATGGACAGAGTCTCCCACCTCAGCTGTAGATCTCTGCAGTTCATCCAGAGTGGTCATGGGCCTCTTGGCTGCATCTCTGATCCTTGTTCTTCATGATGCTCTCTGCGCTTTTAACGGACCTCTGAGACTATCACAGTGCAGGTGCATTTATACGGAGACTTGATTACACACAGGTGGATTGTATTTATCATCATTAGTCATTTAGGTCAACATTGGATTATTCAGAGATCCTCACTGAACTTCTGGAGAGTTTGCTGCACTGAAAGTAAAGGTGCTGAATAATTTTTCAGTATTTGATTTGTTAAAAAAGTTTGAAATATCCAATAAATGTCGTTCCACTTCATGATTGTGTCCCACTTGTTGTTGATTCTTCACAAAAAAATACAGTTTTATATCTTTATGTTTGAAACCTGAAATGTGGCAAAAGGTCGCAAAGTTCAAGGGGGCCGAATACTTTCACAAGGCACTGTATCCTAAACATTAATTTCTCGGGTAACGACTCAGCATCAAAATTCAAAAAGGACAGTGTCGTGAGAATTCTGTTCTCGTGTTCATTAACCAATTCAATTAAAATACTCTGTCTGTTACTAAGAATAAGTAAGGTTCTTATTCAAATGAAACAGACAAAGACCAGTCTACTTAGTCAGCAACGTTTATTCTCGAGAGCTCTGCTTATCATTTCCTGTACATTGGTCTATATACCTCACATTTCGTCATAAATGTCCCTTCCTCCTCTCAGATACAATGGCAACATAGTTCACAAGTCTTCTCCTACTCATACATTGTCTGCCACCTGTTAAACAATATACTACAAGCCTCTCCCCTCCCTGGGTGGGGACAAAATGTCCTGTAAGGAACATAGTATTCCAGCTTGTCTGACGATAGCTCCATTTGTTTCTCACTTACACCCTGCTTACATACTAAAAAGGAACAGAAAGTCCTTGTTCTAATTCTTGACTAAAACTACACACATCAGATTTAGGTTTATGATTCTAATAAGTTTCATACAATCATGCAGTGACAGGGTAGTAATTATAGTAGTTATAGTTCTACGTTAAATGTATACATCGTTTAGTCATTATTCATAAAATTCATAACAGACAAGACAGTGGCCATGTTTGAAAAGGATCAAAACCGTAATGTGTCATGGGTAAATTGTGACTACAAATAATTATGAGTAGTTATTTATGATGGAAGATGATTTGTAGATCAGTCAGTCGGCAGTCGCTTGCACTGTCGGCTGCAATGTCAAACAAGCCCAATGACTCTTCAGTTTCACTACGCTCGCAGCGGGGTCTGTCACACCAAACAGGGGGAGTCACAGACCCCGGGAATCTTCAACTTCAGTTGATCTACCTCCACCCGTACCGCAATTCCAGTAATCACTCCTTTCAATGGCACCCTGTTCCTGAGAACAAAGCAAGTAACAGGACTTGTCCCCATTCTCTTGGCGTGGAGTGCCTGCTCTCTCTGGGTGGGAAAAGCTAATAATCACAAATCTACTTCGGGTTATCTTCACCGATTCAACAGTACCCAACTCCCTTTTCACCCAATCTGATACCAAATTTAGGTCAGCCAAAAGACAGTGGTCCACTTTCTCCAAAAATGTCACACCTACTGTACCAGATTCATATTTATCATGACTATTGGTGCAAGGCTCTTAACCACACTCGCCACCTCAGGTAATTTATTTTAATTTAATTATCTTCCAATTCACCTCCAGAGCTACTAGAGTACAGCTCATTCGGTTTGTACTGGCCGCCAATCTTCCTCTACACACTGTCTCCCTCGATGTTGCTAGCTTCATTGGATTCAAACTCGTAACCTACTTCCTTCCATCTCATTGACCTCAAGCTTGGAAATATACTTCCATTGGAATCCTTATCACTTTCACTGTCGGACTCCATGTTCCACGCGTCTCCATTCTTTTCCACTACTACTTTTCATGTATGTCTCTAGACCTCCGTCCGCCATGCTCCCACTGCAAAAACTTGCAGTTGACTGCAGTCAAAGCTCTTCTACCCGCTTGACATAGAGATAAATAGTAATGGTGTATTTTTGTAGGCACTAAGTCCACCATGATTCATTAGACAAAGCTCATGGGGAAAATGAATGCCGTTTTTGGATAAACATCAAAAATATAGTGTGTGGTAACACAGGCTTAGCAAATCTTATACGTTTTGTTCTGAGGTAATCTTCATCAGCTAACGTCACTGTGAATTGTGAAGAATTTATGTTGTTACATTTTTTTAAAGCACAAAGGCTTCGTAATTCATAAAGGTTGTGTTGACCTACTGTTATTATCTCCTAGAACAACACGTAGAAGATCTTCTAAACCTGTGTGAACGGCAGACCTTATTTTCGGTGTTTATTCCAAAACCCTATTCTTTGCCCATTCTTTTTTTCCCATAAGGATCACTGAACGAACCTGAGGTAACTCATTTCCGGGTTTTAGGACTACAATATTGACATATAGTAAGGAACTACAAGCTGGCGAGCTCTATTGCTGTGCATTAAATCAAATCAAATCAAATTTTATTTGTCACATACACATGGTTAGCAGATGTTAATGCGAGTGTAGCGAAATGCTTGTGCTTCTAGTTCCGACAATGCAGTGATAACCAACAAGTAATCTAACTAACAATTCTAAAACTACTGTCTTATACACAGTGTAAGGGGATAAGGAATATGTACATAAGGATATATGAATGAGTGATGGTACAGAGCAGCATACAGTAGATGGTATCGTGTACAGTATATACATATGAGATGAGTGTGTAGACAAAGTAAACAAAGTGGCTAGTGATACATGTATTACATAAGGATGCAGTCGATGATGTAGAGTACAGTATATACATATGCATATGAGATGAATAATGCTGTATTGGATGTCAAAATCCGTCCCTCCATTAGCCTCATGCGCCCTCTAGTGTTCCGTCTTGTAGTGTGCATGATCTCTGAAAGGGCCATCGAAATAGCGAAGGAAATAGTTTTTCGGTGTAAAAATGTTTTCTTCATAGCACAATTTTGGTGCAATTATTGCCATTACACAATTCAAATCTTAATGCACAGCAATTAAAAAGGTCCCATTCAGTGAGCAAGGCATCTACTCATAACAACTTGGATTTGCAATAACCAGCTGACTCGCGCACTGCAACAATGTATTTATCTATATTTTAATGTCTATGTATTATTGATGAATAGTAAAATTGAAGCATAATGCATGCTTTATATAGTGTGCTGCTGAATGAACCATGTAGTTACATGAGCTTTTAATGCTTGGTTTCAAAGAGTTGAGGTTTATGGCAGATGTATGCATATAAAACACTGTTCATTCTTGTAAATCTGTGATAAATGTTATATTGATTGATTCTGCCTGGACAGAAAGCGGACCACACTGCCATAAAGCAATTTTGCTTACTTGACCTTCTGCCGTTAATCTTAAAAAATGTGGGCGCGTATTTCGATTTGGATTTAAAGCCAGAGCTTTCATATTGTCGCAAACCCATGTGTCGCGAAGCACGCCGCCCCAGTGAAGATGGCGGCTGAGCTGCACCCGCGCAGCGGAAAACTGATCGGACTGTCGAATTCGAACAGAACCGCTCAGCGGAACCAACCAGTCCAAGAATTTAACCACGGGTTGGTTCTAAGCAGAGAGCCACTGAGGGACCGGGATGTATTCACCGTCCGTATTGACAAGAAGGTAAACATAGCTGTCACTTTCAGCTCGGTGGGGAGAGAGATGGGAATGCGAGGAGAGAGTGCATCCCGTGCCAGTGGGACGGAGTCTCTCTGTTGTCCGCAGTGGTGCTCGTGTCTTATTCAGTCCTCTTTGGGCGTGCGCAGTTTGACAATCAAGCAGTACAGTTTAGGTTTAGGTTTACTAGCGATCGTTTTAGCCATATCCTGTCCAAAATGTACTGCAACACATTTGCATTGGCACATTGACAACAACACTTGTTCAACACAATTAGCTAGCTAGCTCTGTGTGGTCCAGTCCATATACAGTGTATACCTTTTTTTTACTAAGGCAAAGTCAACTAGCGACATCTTCGCTACCAATTGCAAGGCTAACTTTACAGTAACGTTAGCTAAGTTATAGCTAATGTTAGCCATACGAGATCTTTTCGTGTGTGGATCGAACCAGTAAGTGCCTCGCTCTGTCAAAACACGGTAACGTTAGCTTTCAACGGCTAACTAACTAGTTATTGCTAGCCAAATGAAATACCTATTATTACCACGACCAACATTTAGCCTGATATATTCACTACTGTATAGCAACGTTAGCTCGTTTAGTTAGCCATGAGTTTGCATGTTTGAAATGTAAGGTAGCGAGCTACTGTCGCTATGTAACGTTAGCTATATCTCTAAGTTAGCTAACTAGCAACAGTCACTTGGTTGACCGCACACAGGCAGCAGCATTTATCAGTTGTTGACGTCTAGCTAGTCACAGAGGTCTGCCTACAGCTAGACGAGAGAAGCCAACTGGTCGAGTCAATTCCACTAGATGTCAACAGTCTTGAGTCAATTTAACCTGTCTGTCAGGTAGGCCATATGTCAATACTATGGTCTTGACCAAATATATATAACCCCATATGGTCTGGTCTTGATAAGCAAAATAAAGGCAAAGCAGATATCAGTTGTGTCCTAATTGGTGTATGGTCAACTAAAGACAAAAGTTGACAAAACAACTGACCCTGTGTCAGTGGTTAGGGGGAAACCTCACCCTACTCTGAATAGGCTCATTCCTGAAAAGCATAGCTGTAGTTTATCTGGATTATTGGGCCTCTTTGTGATACACATTGGTATCACTGCATTTACACAGGCAGCCTAATTCTGAACTTTTTTCTCTAACTGATGTTTTGACCAATCAGATTAGATCTTTTGCCAATAATTTGGCAAAACTCAATTGTGCTGCCTGCCTGTGTAAACATAGCCATTGGGCTTGTTCAAAGTGACTGATCTACAAATCACCTTGCATCATAAATAACTACTTATTATTATTTGTAGATCAATCAGTCACCATTTACCCACAATGTATAATGATTTGATGCTCTCCAACACGGCCAATGTTTTGAGCCAACCGTTAGTTACTGTTTCTGTTAAAAGGTCTGCCTGCCTATGCAACATTTAGACTTCTTATCTCTATGCCGACCGCAGCACCTAGTTTGCCTGTTATCTCATTTTGGCGAAGATAGCCATGATTATCGGTCTGCCGGCCCGTTGGTGACCCTCACACCTGTGGGTTTTTGGCAGAGGGCACTAGTACTGTCTCCTCCAATGCCATTTTAGACCAACTGGGGTAGCACACAGCTCAGTGAACATGTATAGAGTGTGTATCCTTCAACCACTTGCAATGCCACTCTAGAAATCACTAGCTTGTCACATGAATAATAAACTCGCACAACAAGCTTTCACATGAAGAGCATAGCTAACTAGGTGGATAACATTAACAACAGATAGGCCTATATCCCTCCCGGCAGTGAGTTACCCGTTTTCTCACTGGCAATAGTTTCATGGCCAGTATCATCTCATGTATCAAAGCTATAATGGACCACTATCCGTAATTGCATGACGGAAATCAATATCTGTGCTGTACAGTCAGTGCAACAAACTTGGCATTGTTGCTACATTAATGCTATTTATAGACATTGATAGAGCTTGTGTCTTGTCCTGCAATCGGACAACTGGCAAATGCACCAAAACCAAGCTACTAGATTGATATACGACAGCTTGTTCGGCGTGGAATGTGATGGTGTTTGTTGGTAATAGTGACCGTAGCATATTATGCAGGATGGTTGTTTGGTAAGCACTAGTGTAGTATGTGCCTGCCTCTCCCCCTGGCTGCTAGTCTTTGTAGTGTGTGTGTCAGAGAGAGATAAGGAGCAGCAGCAGCTTGTATTCACAGATGTGTTTGTCTATGCATTCGTTTGCAGATTTGTGTGTATTTGTGCTGGGTAGAGAGACCGAGAGATGTATGCAGCATTTTAGTGTGTGAGAGAGGGTCTACATCAGATTTAGAATGTGCTTGCAAGGATGAATACCACAATAACAGATGTGATTTTCAGTATCACCAAATGTGTAGGCCAAAGTCACCACATTTTGTGATACTGAAAATTACAACATCTGGCGTTACGGCATTCAGCTGACCTTTTTTACAAGGAGACGTGTGCGCCTAAGTTGAAAAATGTAGGCGCACAAAAATACATTTAGGAGCAGTGATGCTCCTAAATTAAGATTCCAGGTCCCATAGTAAAATATTTAGGCACATATGAGTAGAATGTTTGCACTGTAGAGCCCTGCTCTAAATTGAATTCCTCTGCCTCAATTTACAGTATATTATTTACTCTTGGTCTGTCTTTAAACCCAGCTCAACCTCTCCTGTCCTCGCTATCTGTAGGCCTATTGTGATACATTTACTGACTTGTTTTAATTTGATGGACTTTACACTGCTTTTTAGTCTTCAAGTCAAATGTGAGTTTGTTGTTCACAGAATGTGCACTATTAGTATTTGGTAGCATTACCTTTAAATTGTTTAACTTGCGTCAAATGTTTCGGGTAGCCTTCCACAAGCTTCCCACAATAAGTTGGGTGAATTTTGGCCCATTCCTCCTGACAGAGCTGGTGCTATAATTTTCTGGAATTTTCCAAGCTGTTTAAAGGCACAGTCAATTTAGTGTATGTAAACAACTTCTGACAGAAATAATCTGTAAACAATTATTGGAAAAGTTTTAATGACTCCAACCTAAGTGTATGTAAACTTCCGACTTCAACTGTATGTATGTATGTATGTATGTATGTATGTATGTATGTATGTATGTATGTATGTATGTATGTATGTATGTATGTATGTATGTATGTATGTATGTATGTATGTATGTATGTATGTATGTATGTATGTATGTATGTATGTATGTATGTATGTATGTATGTACAGTTGAAGTCGGAAGTTTGCATACACTTAGGTTGGCGTCATTAAAACTTTTCCAATAATTGTTAACAGATTATTTCACTCTATCACAATTCCAGTGGGTCAGAAGTTTACATACACTAAGTTGACTGTGCCTTTAACTTCTCTAAGGTAGGGGGCAGCATTTGGAATTTTGCATGAAAAGCGTGCCCAAATTACACTGCCTTCTACTCAGGCCCAGAAGATAGGATATGCATATAATTGGTAGATTTGGATAGAAAACACTCTAAAGTTTCCAAAACTGTATGATTTTTTTGTTGATGTAGTTTTCTATTCAATGCTATGATAGTATCCATTGATTTAGGACTCAAATTGCAGTTCCTATGCCTTCCACTAGATGTCAACAGTCTTTAGAAATAGTTTCAGGCGTGTATTCTGAAAAATGGAGTAAGAGCAGTCTGAATGAATGGACTCAGAGCTTTTTCATGTGCGCAACCGAGAGAGTGCCTTAATTGTTTACCTTTTATATTGATGACGTTATTGTCTGGTTGAAATATTATCAATTATTTAGGCTAAAAACAACCTGAGGATTGAATATAAACCGTTTGACATGTTTCTATGAACTTTACGGATACAATTAGGATTTTTCTTCTGCCTGTTGTGACTGCGTTTGAGCCTGTGGATTACTGAAGAAAACGTGCGAACAAAACAGGTTTTAATTTAATCTATTTCTGACTTGTGTAACTCTTCTACTTGGCTGGTTACTGTTTCTAATGATTTGTCTGCTGGGCTATGTTCTCAAATAATTGTAAGGTATGCTTTTGCCGTAAAGCATTTTAGAAATCTGACACCGTGATTGGATTCACAAGAAGTTAATCTTTAAACCTATGTAAAATAGTTGTATCTTTTCTGAATTTTTATAATTAGTATTTCTGTATTTGAATTTGGCGCTCTGCAATCTCACTGGATGTTGGCCAGGTGGGACGCTAGCGTCCCACATACCCGAGAGAGGTTAAACAGCTTGGAAAATTCCAGAAAATGGTGTCATGGCTTTAAAGCTTCTGATAGGCTAATTGACATGATTTGAGTCCATTGGAGTTGTAGCTGTGTATGTATTTCAAGGCCTACCTTCAAACTCAGTGACTCTTTGTTTGACATCATGGGAAAATCAAAAGAAATCAGCCAAGACCTCAGAATTTTTTTTGTAGACCTCTACAAATCTGGTTCATCCTTGGGAGCAATTTCAAAATGCCTAAAGGTACCACATTCATCTGTACAAACAAAAGTATGCAAGTATAAACACCATGGGACCACGCAGCCGTCATACCGCTCAGGAGGGAGACGCCTTCTGTCTCCTAGAGATGAACCGTACTTTGGTGCGAAATGTGCAAAACAATCCCAGAACAGCAGCAAAGGACCTCGCTAAGATGCTGGAGGAAATGGGTACAAAAGTATCTATATCCACAGTAAAACGAGTCCTATAATGACATCCTGAAAGGATGCTCAGCAAGGAAGAAGCCATTGCTCCAAAACCTCCATAAAAAAAACATACTACGGATTGCAACTGCACGTGGGGACAAAGATCAGACTTTTCAGAGAAATGTCCTCTGGTCTGATGAAACGAAAATAGAACAGTTTGGCCATAATGACCATCGTTATGTTTGGAGTTAAAAGGGGGAGGCATGCAAGCCGAAGCATCATGTTGTGGGGGGAGCTTTGCTGCAGGAGGGACTGGTGCACTTCACACAATAGATTGCATCATGAGGGAGGGAAACAAATTATGTGGATATATTGAAGCAACATCTCAAGACATCAGTCAGGAAGTTAAAGCTTGGTCACAAATGGGTCTTCCAAATGGACAATGACCTCAAGCGTACTTCCAAAGTTGTGGCAAAATGGCTTAAGGACAACAAAGTCAAGGTATTGGAGTGGCCATCACAAAGCCCTGACCTTAATCCTATAGAACATTTGTGGGCAGAACTGAAAAGGCGTGTGTGAACAAGGAGGCCTACAAACATGACTCAGTTACACCAGCTCTGTCAGGAGGAATGGACCAAAATTCACCCAACTTATTGTGGGAAGCTTGTGGAATGCTACCCAAAACGTTTGACCCAAGTTTAACAATTTAAAGGCAACGCTTCCAAATTCTAATTTAGTGTATACAAACTTCTGACCCACTGGGAATGTGATGAAAGAAATAAAAGCTGAAATAAATGATTCGCTCTACTATTATTCTGACGTTTCACATTCTTAAAATAAAGTGGTGATCCTAACTGACCTAAAACAGGCAATTTATTACTAGGATTAAATGTCAGGAATTGTGAAATACTGAGATTAAATGTATTTGGCTGGTGTATGTAAACTTCCGACTTCAACTGTACATACATACATACACAGTACCTTTCAAAAGTTTGGACACAACTACTCATTCAAGAGTTTCTTTATTTTTACTGTTTTCTACTTTGTAGAATAATAGTGAAGACATCAAAACTATGGAATAGCACATATGGAGTCATGTAGTCATCCAAAAAAGAGTTAAACAAAATAATATATTGTATCTTCGTCAAAGTTGCCACCCTTTACCTTGATGACCGCTTTGCTCACTCTTGGCATTCTCTCAACCAACTCCACCTGGAATGCTTTTCCAACAGTCTTGAAGAAGTTCCCACATATGCTGAGCACTTGTTGGTTGCTTTTCCTTCACTTTGCGGTGCAACCCATCCCCAAACCATCTCAATTGGGTTGAGGTTGGGTGATTGGGGAGGCCAGGTCTTCTGATGCAGCACCATCACTCTCCTTGGTCAATTAGCCCTTACACAGCCTGGAGGTGTTTTGGGTCATTGTCCTGTTGGAAAAACAAATGACAGTCCCACTATGCGCAAACAGATGGGATGGCGTATCGCTGCAGAATGCTGCGGTAGCCATGCTGGTTATGTGTGCCTTGAATTCTAAATAATCAGACAGTGTCACCAGCAAAGCACCGTTACACCACCTCCTCCATGCTTCACGGTGGGAACGACACATGTGGAGATCTCGCTTCTCATTGCTTATTTGAGCTGTTCTTGCCATAATATGAACTTGGTATTTTACCAAATAGGGCTATCTTTTGTATGCCAACACAACTGATTGGCTCAAACGCATTAAGAAGGAAAGAAATTCCACAAATGAACGACGCACACCTGTTAATTAAAATGTCTTGACTATTATTCTACAATGTAGACAATAGTAAAAAATAAAAACCCTTGAATGACTAGGTGTGTCCAAACTTTTGTATGGTACTGTATATATGCTAATAACAAAGGAATAAGAATTGCAATATTTTATTTGGAATAACATTGGAAGGCTATACTTAAGCAATATGGCCCAAGGAGGTGTGATATATGGCTAAAATACCACGGCTAAGGGCAGTTCTTATGTACGACACAGCGCAGAGTTCCTGGAAACAGCCCTGAGCTGGGGTATATTTGCTATATCACAAACCCCCGAGGTGCCTTATTGCTATTATAAACTGTTTACCAATGTTATTAGACCAGTAAAAATAACTTTGTCATACCCGTGGTATACGGTGTGATATACTACGACTGTCAGCCAATCATCATTCAGGGCTTGTACCACCCAGTTTATAAAACGTATTGTACATTACTGACTAGATCTAAAAAGGGACATAAAAATAAATAGATGAACTAGAAGCCTAAATAAATGTGACTTTCTTCTGCAGGTGAACTCATGGAGCGGCTCCGTAGAGATTGGGGTGACTGCTCTGGACCCGGCTTGTCTCGATTTCCCCAGCAGCGCTACGGGTCTGAAGGGAGGCTCCTGGATCGTGTCTGGCTGCTCAGTCCTACGCGACGGCCGCTCTGTTCTCGAGGAGTACGGCCGTGATCTGGACCAGCTGGCCGAGGGCGACCGCGTGGGCATACAGGTAAGTAGGATAGTGGTTAAGAGAGGACGAACCAGTGGCCAGAAGGTCACCACCGGTTTAAGCCTTGCGCCGGGCACTGAATTGGTAACAGGAGGGGTACTGGTCACTGAGCCTTGCCGTTGTGTCCTTGAGGAAGGCACTCAATCTCTACACTTGCTCTCCATCCAGGGGGGCTGCTTTATGGCTGACCCTGTGCCTCTCAACTCTGTGTGTGTATTTGGGGAGATTAAGATGTCTTTCTCTAAAAATGTAATATTGCTATTCTTATTTCTGTCCTCCTATTCAGCGGAGCGCCCGTGGCGAGCTTCACCTGTGGGTGAACGGGCATGACTGTGGTGCAGCTGCCAGCGGTCTCCCGACGCGCCTCTGGGCAGTGGTGGACCTCTACGGCAAGTGTACGCAAGTGACGGTGGTGAGCTGCGAGCCGCCCTCCTCGATGGAGAGGGATACGGAGAGGGAGACGGTGGAGGGGCATGAGGTGGTGGTGTGCGGGGTCCGGGAGGGAGACACTGAGGATCTGACGTCAGTGGTGAATCTGGCAGCAGCGACAAACGGGACGACAGCGGAAGGTAGGAGTTGTTTTTGTTTGCAATGTTTATGTGTTAAAAGATAGGGTTCGTTGTGTCATTGTGTGAAAGGTTGTAGAAGTGTAAATAAGGGAAAGACTGACTCCTGTCTCTCTCACTCTTGTTCCTTTATCTCAGTGCCGGAGCTCCCTCCTATTCACAACCGACCTGACAAGTTCCCCAACAACATAGAGCCTGAAACGGGTACGAAAATAAAACTCTCCAAGTCCCTACCTGAATATCTATTACATTTGGTCAATGATGCCACATTATTGACTCTCTCTTTCTTTCCATTTCTCTCTTTTCTTTCTCTCTTTTCTGTCTGTCTTTCTTTCTCTCCCCCTGTAGCTCTGACGGAGCACCAGCTCTTTGACGTGTTCAACAATGCCATCGTGTCCCTCTACCGCTCAGAGGACGAGGGCGGTGAAGGACGAGACCTGGGGGGAGGAACAGGGACAGACTCTGGGACAGGAGGTAGAGGGGACAGGGGGAGCAGCAGTGGCGGGGGAGCTGTCAACAGTAACAGTAGTAACAGTGACAGCGGGGCCGGGACCGGCAATACCGGAAGCACCAATAACAGCCCCGCAGGAGGGGTGGGACTTGGGGCGGTGACGGGCGGGATGATGACCAATGACGCGCTGCTGTTCCATGAGAAGTGCGGTACGCTGATTAAGCTGAGCAACAACAACAAGACGGCGGAGAGGCGGAGGCCGCTGGATGAGTTCAACAACGGCGTGGTCATGACCAACCGGCCGCTCCGACACAACGAGATGTTTGAGGTGCGGCCAATGACCGGCTCCAATACTGAGATGTGAATGCTTAGAATGACAAAGCGCGCGGTTTAGAGAAAACAATAAAGAATACACGTGCTGTCATATTAATGATAAAACGCATGTATTGCTGACACCCGCTGTCATACCTGTTTACAAAATGTTTATCTGTTCGGACGGCGGGGTGAAGTGTCACCATTTTGCTATTACATCACAATTTAAGGCTGCTCCTCTTTATATGATAAAGCTGGAGGCTTCAGATTAGCCAATTAATATTCACGATGTTACTGCCACAGGCTGTGAATAGATAATTGCATTTGAATTTGCTGGATTGCAGCTTGATATGAATAATATATTGTAAATTGGTGAATGTTTCTATATTCTGGAGGATTCCGGGTGAGAGAATTCACTAGACACCAAAAGGACTGAAGCTGAGAGGGACTGCCTAAACTTGTCCAATAACAAACGCTTACTTAGGTTTTCTGTTGTCGCAAACCGCTTTGAGTGAAGACGCCCATGGTTTCTGTTGCCACAGATCCGTATAGATAAGCTGGTGGACAAGTGGTCGGGGTCGATTGAGATCGGCGTGACCACACACAACCCCAACAACCTGGACTACCCTGCCACAATGACAAATCTGCGCTCAGGTATGTAACACACACACAGAACGGCAAGATGTATTATTCTGTGTGCAGTTTTTTGTGGAATAAATCATGTTACAGAACGTATTAAGTTCAACGTGTGTGTGTGTGTGTGTGTGTGTGTGTGTGTGTGTGTGTGTGTGTGTGTGTGTGTGTGTGTGTGTGTGTGTGTGTGTGTGTGTGTGTGTGTGTGTGTGTTTCTTGCCTTCCCAGGTACAATCATGATGAGTGGCTGTGGGATCCTGACTAACGGCAAGGGGACCCGTCGGGAGTACTGTGAATTCAGCCTAGACGAACTGCAGGTCAGTACCACACACACACACACACACACACACACACACACACACACACACACACACACACACACACACACACACACACACACACACACACACACACACACACACACACACACAACCTAACAGAGACACGCAGCCTCATGCCTTATGTGTCACTGTCTTCCAGGAAGGGGATCACATAGGCCTGATGCACAAGGCCAGCGGAGCTCTTCACTTCTACATCAATGGCATCGACCAAGGTGAGAGACACGCCAGGAGCGTCTGTCAATGTAACGAGGGATTGAATGTCTGTAGCGTGGCGTTGGAGGGATAGTCACTTGGTGCTCGTCCATTGCTATAGTAGTAACCTTGCGGCGACCGAAGGAGAGACAAACCATGAAGCGAAAATGCATTAAATATTAGATTTCATAACCATTTCAACAATCGTTGTTATTTGATGTATTGCTTACATAATTGTCATGCAGTGCTGATTTTTGCCCCGTACAATGTAAAAATCATGGTCGTTTCAAGAAATGTATAAAATTGCAAATCATTATCATATTTCATCAATGACCTCAATTTGACCTCTGACTCTGCCCCTAGGCGTGGCGGCGGCCCAGACACCTCCCATGGTCTACGGAGTGGTCGACCTCTACGGCATGGCGGTCAAGGTGACCATCGTCCACAATCACAACCACAGCGACCGTCTGCGTCGCAACAACGCCATAATGCGTGCGCTGTCCCCCGACGTGGGCCGCCCCCGGCCCGCCCTCTCCCTCACCGCCGACCCTGATGCCACTGACCGCCTCCTCTTCCACACCAACTGTGGGCAAAAGGCGGCCATCATCAGTGAAGGCAGGACTGCTCTTCGCCCTCAGTACGTAACCATGGCTTTGTTCCAAACAATATTATTACCAACTGTCTGTAAGATTGAAATGGTCAGTTTACGGCCCTTTCTGTATTTGTAGAAAAGGACCAGTCGACTCCGTAGACAGTTTAGGATAAGGATATAATTTTCAACATCAGAAATACAGATATTTGTTTTCTCTAGAAGTAATGGTGCACTCCTATTACACTCTCACAGGTCAGAAATAGGAGCTATTCTTATGTGATGACCTCTGACCTTGCCTCCGAGGCGTGGCAACATCATTGCAGTCCATTACCAACTCAATGACGACATTGTGCTTGCTCTTTGGGGTCTAGGCCAGGCTATTGTAAAAGTACTTTTTGACTCTAGCTGATGTTAAAGGGCCTTTATCAATAATGATGTGTATGAATGTATGTATGTAGGTGACATGCCTTATACAATATATTGCTAAATAGATAAATGTATAAATTGATTTGATTGTGTGAATATTTCCTCGGACAGTGCGACGGACGACTTCAACCACGGCGTGGTCCTGAGTGGCCGTCCGCTGCGCTCCAACGAGGTGTTCCAGGTGCGCATCGACAAGATGGTGGACAAGTGGGCGGGCTCCATTGAGATTGGCGTGACCACGCACAACCCCGCCTACCTGCAGCTGCCCTCCACCATGACCAACCTGCGCTCAGGTATTACCATCCTCTTACCCCAAGACACCCCAAATAATACCAACCTCTTACCCCAGATAATACCATCCTCTTACCCCAGATAATACCATCCTCTTACCCCAGATAATACCATCCTCTTACCCCAGATAATACCATCCTCTTACCACAGATAATACCGGCCTCTTCTTTTTGGCTAGGTTGAGTTCCCACCTCATACCCTTTGAGCAGTGTCTATCGATAGGGGCTTTATTCATCTACTTTTTCATACTCCAATGTACAGTATGTTTGGAAAGAGGTATAGATTGACTGATGTTTCTCAGGAACGTGGATGATGACCGGGAATGGAGTGATGCACAACGGAACCACCATACTGGACGAGTATGGACACAACCTGGACCGACTCAAAGTGAGTGGGAAATCTACTTTAGAGTCAGCCTTATATTATCAAACTCTACCTCCCCCCTTCTCTTTTTTTACCCCTGTTGCTCTCACGCTTTCCCTCACTATCAATATATGACACTATCATTTCACTACTTACTGCCTCTTGTGTTTCGTAGTTGTCAATTTAACACTCCGAGCTCTCCCCCAGGCGGGGGACACGGTGGGCGTGGTGCGTAAGGAAGACGGGAGCCTCCACTTCTTTGTGAACGGGGTGGCGCAGGGCCCGGCGGCGTGGAACGTCCCGCCCAGCGTCTACGCCGTGGTGGACCTCTACGGCCAGGCCGCACAGGCCACCATCATGGACGACATGGGTGAGTGGGATGGGGGGGTGTAGAGAGACAGGCGGGAGGAAGGTAGAGAGGTTCACAAGAACATTCTAAGGGCTGCTAGTGTGTCAACTAACTTTTTGTCTCCACAACCATTCATGACTAAACCCATCTCTCTCTCTCCCCCTCTCTAGCGGACCTCCCCCCTCTCCCAGATGACAGCTCGGAGGGCCCCACTGTCATGTCGCCCGGCAGCCCATGCTCGGTTGCCGGGGGCAACAGTGCCAACGACCTGCGCTTCCACCAGCTGCACGGCACCAACGCCGTGATCACCAACGGGGGGCGCACTGCCCTCAGACAGAACTGTCGCTCAGAGTTCAACGACGCCATCGTCATCTCCAACAGGTCAGTGTGACACACACACACAATCGTAATTTCCAATAGGTCAAAAAGCAAACACACACACACACACACACATCACTTGTGTGTGTCAAGACTGTGTGTTGTCCATTGCTAGGTGCCTTCGAGACGGAGAGCTCTTTGAGATAGTCATTCAGAAGATGGTGGACCGTTGGTCGGGGTCAATAGAAGCAGGTAAGATAATGGCAGGTAAGGCGTCTCTATTTTACCCCTCTCAAACTTCACACAGCCCTATCCACACCCACAGCAGAGGGGTGATGTGTTTGTCTCTGTGTGTTCTGTCCAGGTGTGACTTCCATCAGGCCAGAAGAGCTGGAGTTTCCTAACACCATGACGGATATAGACTACGACACCTGGATGCTTAGGTAAGGGTTTATGTTTGTTTGTGTTCAAACCCAGGTGTCCTGCTGCGCGCCTGGGAGCTAATGAAACGTTGTCAGGTCTCTTTGGACATGCGTGGTTCACCTAGCTGTCTTTGTTATGCCTGAAGAAACAGTAATTCAAACGTTTTATCTCCCCCCTCGCACTCCAGTGGCACGGCCATCATGCAGGACGGCAACACCATGCGTAACAACTACGGCTGTGACCTGGACTCCCTGACCACGGGCAGTAGGATCGGCATGATGCGCTCGGCCACCGGCGACCTCCACTACTACATCAATGGGGTGGACCAGGGTGTGGCCTGCACCGGACTGCCGCCAGATAAAGGTGAGTGGAACCAGTTGTCATGTACATCTTATCACAACCCCATGTACAGTGCCCTCAAGTATTCAGACCCCTTGACTTTTTCCACATTTTGTTACCTTACGGCCTAATTCTAAAATGGATTAAATTGTTTTGTCCCCCTCATCAATCTACACACAATACTCCATAATGACCAAGCAAATATGGGTTGAGACATTTTTGCTAATTTGTTACAAATAAAAAAACTGATAGTCCTTCTGTAGCTCAGTTGGTAGAGCATGGCGCTTGTAACGCCAGGGTAGTGGGTTCGATTCCCGGGACCACCCATACGTAGAATGTATGCACACATGACTAAGTCGCTTTGGATAAAAGCGTCTGCTAAATGGCATATATATATATATACATGCGTATTCAGACCTTTTACTCAGTACTTTGTTTAAGCACCTTTGGCAGCGATTACAGCATTGAGTCTTCTTGGGTATGACGCTACAAGCTTGGCAGACCTGTATTTGGTGAGTTTCTCCCATTCTTCTCTGTAAATCCTCTCAAGCTCTGTCATGTTGGATGTGGAGCGTCGCTGGACAGCTATTTTTAGGTCTCTCCAGAGGTGTTTGATAGGGTTTATGACCGGGCTCTGTCTGGGCTACTCAAGGACATTCAGAGACTTGTCCCGAAGCCACTCCTGCATTGTCTTGGCTGTGTGCTTAGGGTTGTTGTCCTGTTGGAAGCTGAACCTTCGCCCCAGTCTGAGGTTCTGAGCAGGTTTTCATCAATGATCTCTCTGTACATTGCTCTGTTAGTCTCTGCCGCTGAACAACATCCCGACACTGCCACCACCATGCTTCACCGTACAGATGGTGCCAGGTGTCCTCCAGACTTGATGCGTGGCATTCAGGCCTAAGAGTTCAGTCTTGGCTTCATCAGACCAGAGAATCTTTAGGTGCCTTTTGGCAAACTCCAGGCGGGCTGTCGTGTCTTTTACTGAGGCTTCAGAGATGGTTGTCCTTCTGGAAGGTTCTCCCATCTCCACAGAGGAACTCTAGAGCTCTGTCAGAGTGACCATCGGGTTCTTGGTCACTTCCCTGACCAAGGCCCTTCTCTGATTTGAATCCGTTTGGCTGGGCGGCCAGTTCTAGGAAGAGTCTTGGTGGTTCCAAACTTCTTCCATGTAAGAATGATGGAGGCCACTGTGTTCTTGGACTTTCAATGCTGCAGACATTTTTTGGTACCTTTCCCCAGATCTGTGCTTCGACACAATCCTGTCTCGGAGCTCTACCGACAATTCCTTCGACCTCATGGCTTGGTTTTTGCTCTGACATGCACCGTCAACTGTGGGACATTTTATATAGACCTGTGTCCCGTTCCAAATCATGTCCAATCAATTTAATTTACCACAGGTGGACTCCAAGTTGTAGAAACATCTCAAGAATAATCAATGGAAACAGGATGCAGCTGAGTTCAATTTCGAGTCTCATAGCAAAGGGTCTGAATACTTATGTAAATAAGGTATTTCTATTTTATTTGCAAAAATGTCTAAACCTGCTTTTGCTTTGTCATTATAGGGTATTGTGTGTCGATTGTGGAAAAAGTCAAGGGGTCTCAATACTTTTCCGACGGCACTGTATGTGCTAGGGTTCTCATGAATTGATTAGAATGGAATTGATAGTGTCCTGTAGCCATTCCTGCGCTGTCTTGGCTGTTTGCTAAGGGTCTTTTTAGTTAGCTGCCACAAGCATCTCTGAATAAATACACTTAGCAGCTCTTTTATGCTAAAATATCACTGCTATTTAGTTATTTTACTTTTTATTTATCAATATTTGTCTCATTAAGATTAATTGTCTTTGTCAAGGGAGACTTTCCAAAACACTCTCCTTCCCTCCCTCCATTAGAGGTGTATGCGGTGATAGACCTGTACGGTCAGTGTGTCCAGGTGTCCATCACCAGTTCCTCTGGCCCTCTGGACAACAGTCTGTGTACCAGCAACATAACAGAGAAGAGCTTCCCCATACACTCACCAGGTACGCACCACGGACGTGTGTGTTTTCTCTCAGGTTCCGGATTGAAGAAAATTGTTAAACAACTGACCGCAAATGAACTGTCTCACATCGCCTTTTCCCCTGTGCGTGTGTCTCTTTCTGTATGTGTGTGTGTGTAGTGGCAGGCGTGGCCCACCGGCTTCACAGTAAACATGGTAAGAACGTGGTTCTGCTGGGCGAGGGCTGCCAGGCCGTCCGGGTAGGAGGATACGCTCATGGCATCGTCTTCAGTGCCAAGGAACTCAAAACAGACGAATTGTTTGAGGTGAGCCAAGGCAGGGGGAATACCATGGAGAGGTATTCAAGGTGTGAAAGTAGAGTTGCTGGGGTGGAGTTTAGCATCGTTTTTTTTTTTGTGAAGGTCTTATACAGTGCCTTCGGAAAGTATTCAGACCCCTTGACTTTTTCCACATTTTGTTAAGTTACAGCCATATTCTAAAATGTATTCATTAAATGTTTTCCTCATCAATCTACACAATACCCCATAATGACAAAGGGAAAACAAGTTTATTTTGACATTTTTTAAAATGTATTTAAAAAACAAGAACCGATACCTTTGCCATGAGATTTGAAATTGAGCTCAGGTGAATTCTGTTTCCATTGATCATCCTTCAGATGTTTCTACAACTTGATTGGAGTCCACCTGTGGTAAATTCAATTGATTGGACATAATTTGGAAAGGCACACACCTGTCTATATAAGGTCCCACAGTTGACAGTGTATGTCAGAGCAAAAACCAAACCATGAGGTCGAAGGAATTGTACATAGAGCTCAGACAGGATTGTGTCGCGGCACATCTGGGGAAGGGTACCAAAAAATGTCTGCAGCATTGAAGGCCCCCAAGAACACAGTGGCCTCCATCATTTTTACATGGAAGAAGTTTGGAACCAACTGAGAAATCGGGGGGGCCTTGGTCTGGGAGGTGACCAAGAACCCGATGGGCACTCTGACAGAGCTCCAGAGTTCCTCTGTGGAGATGGGAGATTCTTGATCTCAATGATCTCTACAACACTCCACCAATCAGGCCAGACGAAAGCCACTCCTCAGTAAAAGTCACATGACAGCCCGCTTGGAGTTTGCCAAAAGGCACCTAAAGGACTCTCGGCCCATGAGAAACAAGATTCTCTGATCTGATGAATCCAAGGTCGAACTCTTTGGCCTGAATGCCAAGCGTCACGTCTTGACATCTGGCACCATCTTTACGGTGAAACATTGTGGCAGCATCATGCCGTGGGGATGTTTTACAGTGGCAGGGACTGGGAGACTCGTCAGGGTCAAGGGAAAGATGAACGGAGCAAAGTACAAAGAGATCATTGATGAAAACCTGCTTCAGAGCACTCCAGACCTCCGGTGGGGCGAAGGTTCACCTTCCAACAGGACAACGACCCTAAGTAAACTGCAAAGACCCCGAAGGAGTGGCTTCGGGGAAAGTCTCTGAATGTCATTGAGCAGCCCAGCCAGAGCCCGGACTTGAACCCATTCGAACATCTCTGGAGAGAACTGAAAATGGCTCTGCAGTGACACTCCCCATCCAACCTGACAGAGCTTGAGAGGATCTGTAGAGAAGAATGGGAGAAACTCACCAAATACAGTTGTGCCAAGCTTGTAGCGTCATACCCAAGAAGACTTGAGGCTGCCAAAGGTGCTTTAACAAAGTACTAAATAAAGGATCGGAATACTTATGTAAATGTAATATTTCATATCTATTTTTAATACATTTGCAAAAATTTCTAAAAACCAGTTTTTACTTTGTCATTATGAGGTATTGTGTGTAGAATGATGAAGAAAAAACTATTTCATCAATTTTAGAATACGGCTGTAACAAAATGTGGAAAAAGTCAAGGGGTCTGAATACTTTCCCGAATGCACTGTAGGTGATTGTAATTGAGGAATTGTAAATTTAAAAAATGTTCCATCCAGAAAAACAAGTGAATTCTTTAACTCCATTTTTGCCATCACTAGTACTCATCCTCTTCTTCCTCTCTCTTCTTCCTTTCCCACCATCCCAACCCCCAGGTGAAGATAGACGAGGTAGATAACCAGTGGTCTGGTTCCCTCCACATGGGTCTGACTAGCCTGGCCCCCCCAGAGCTGCCCTCCTGCCCCATGTCGGGCCTGTCACCCTCCCTCACACAGCTCCGCGCCAAGGTCACCTGGCTGCTGGCAGGGTCAGAGGTCAGACGCAATGGGGTCCTCCAAAGACAGAACTACGGGGCATCCCTGGACAGATTGACGGTGAGAGAAGGAGTGGAGAAGGAACAACGTGTCAGAGAGAACTTGGGTGTAAAGATGGTGACTAGAGTGTTGTGAAAAACTATCCAAAAAGTAGGCAGAGACTATTGGAGTATAATAATGAACCTATAATCAAGCAGCTTCAGGGGAGATCCATCTCTGAGCATAGTCAGAGAAAGAACTCTCCTGCAGCTACTTGATTTAAAGGTCCATTATTATACTCTCAATAATCTCTAGAAAAATGTGTGCATTTGGAACGGATAGAAGGATCGCAATGAGTACAGAAATTGGCAAGTGTGTACTGGTAATGGGATGGGTACTGAGATGAATTCTCTGTGTCTAGGTGGGGAACCGCGTGGGCGTGAAGAGATGCAGTGATGACACAATGCACGTCCTCATCGACGGAGAGGACATGGGAACAGCTGCTACCGCTGTGGCCAAGGTACACACACACACACACACACACACACACACACACACACACACACACACGAGTATGCTCAATTAACACGCACACAAACACTTCATGAACGTACAAACTGTTCTCTCATCCACACACATCATATGTGTTCAATTCTCACACACACACACACCACACCACCCCACCCCACTAACCCCCACCTCTTTCTCCCCTCCCTGTAGAATGTCTATGCGGTGCTGGACCTGTATGGTCGTGTGACTGCTGTGTCCATTGTCAGTTCCTCAGTGCTGGAGGATGCAGAAAGCATCAAGGCCCCCTCCCTCTCCTCAGACAGCTGCAGCGATGGCGAGGAGGACAGCACGCCGGTGAGAGAGACAGAGGGATGTAGTGGGATGGGAGACTGCGGGATGTAGTGGGATGGGAGACTGCGGGATGTAGTGGGATGGGAGACTGCGGGATGTAGTGGGATGGGAGACTGCGGGATGTAGTGGGATGGGAGACTGCGGGATGTAGTGGGATGGGAGACTGCGGGATGTAGTGGGATGGGAGACTGCGGGATGTAGTGGGATGGGAGACTGCGGGATGTAGTGGGACGGGAGACTGCGGGGTGTAGTGGGACGGGAGACTGCGGGATGTAGCGGGATGGGAGACTGCGGGATGGGAGACTGCGGGGATGTAGTGGGATGGGAGACTGTGGGATGTAGTGGGATGGGAGACTGGGGGATGTGAGTAGCGGGACGGGAGACTGCGGGATGGGAGACTGCGGGGATGGGAGACTGTGGGATGGGAGACTGGGGATGGGAGACTGTGGGATGGGAGACTGTGGGATGGGAGACTGTGGGATGGGAGACTGTGGGATGGGAGACTGTGGGATGGGAGACTGTGGGATGGGAGACTGTGGGATGGGAGACTGTGGGATGGGAGACTGTGGGATGGGAGACTGTGGGATGGGAGACTGCGGGATGGGAGACTGCGGGATGTAGTGGGATGGGAGACTACGGGATGGGAAGGCGAGACAGTTGGACAGCATGTTTTTGCCTGGACCAAATATCTCCAAGTACAGTAGGAAGCCAGCATTTGTTCCACAGGTGGTTTAAGATAAGCACGAATTGAGCAACTGAAGTAAACATTAGCTTGTTGATTTACCTCTCTCTCGCGCCCCCCCCCCCAATCTATCCATCAGGTTGGGAGCAGTAAGCTAGCCCTGGTGCCCAACACTGTCATGGCCTTCCTGGAGAACCATGGGAAGAACATCCAGCTGTCCAATCAGAACCTGACGGCCGCCCGTGTCTCCAGCTACAACCAGGGCCTTCTGGTCACAGCACAACCCCTGCCCAGACAACAACTGTTCCAGGTAGCTACACTGTTGTGTGTGTGTGTGTGTGTGTGTTTCAGGATTTTTTGATTGGGGCAGCGTCGTTGTTTAGGGACACATTATATATTATAGTGCTTTCTGTCGCTATTGTTTGTGACTGACAGTCCGAATGTCTCTGTTGCCATAGTTTCAGATCGACCGCCTGAACCCGTCGTGGACGTCGTCCTTGTCACTAGGGGTGATAGGTCACTCCCCCGACCGCCTCAACTTTCCCTCCACGGCGTGCTGTCTGAAACGCTCTGCCTGGCTGCTGCAGAGAGACTCTGTCTTCCACAACTCACTGAAGGTACTGGAGTCGCTGTCTCCCACTCAGCTCCCTTCACAACTCACTTTCTACTTTTGAGAACATTATGTCATTTCAAATGAACAACCTGATTGATTGTTTGATTAGTCCTCTTTCTCTTTCCCTTCCCTCCACTTCACCACCCCTTCCTCCATCCCAGATCTGTGAGAACTATGGTCCTAACCTGGACACATGTCCAGAGGGTACAGTATTGGGTCTACTAGTGGATGGGAACAGCTGTCTGCACCTCCATGTGAACGGGATGGACCAGGGGGTAGCAGCCCAGGACATCCCCACCCCCTGCTACCCCCTCATAGACCTCTATGGGCAGTGTGAACAGGTACGTCTGTCACCCTCCCACCCAAAACCGTCTGAATCTGAAGAGGATGAGGAAGGTAATTTCTACTTGCTTAGTGTAGCCACTGATATAACCCCCGGTAATGCATTTTAATGATGATTAACAGACCCAGTGGAAAACCAAACATCCCTCTGCGTTAAAAAAATAAAATAAAATAAATAATGACTTCTACACAAACACAGGGTGTTTCCCAAATGATTCCCTATATGGTGCACTACCTTTGACCCGAGCCCTATAGCCCCTGGTAGTAGTGCACTATAAAGGGAGTAGGGTGCCATTTTAGACGAGTCCTACTCAGATCCACTTTTAGATCAGTAGCTAGGAACTAATCTGCTAGTATGTTGCTCTATGTTCTCTAATCCTGAAATACTTCCACCTGGCCGAAGTCATAATCCCAATCTCATTTAGACACTCCATCCCTCAGTAGGTTTAATAATCTGTCGCCCGGCCTGGCCCTGTACAACGTAATCTGTTGTCACACTTCCTGAGGGCCGACCGAAGTCAAGTCAGTGACACGCTCTGATGTCGTTGGCAGGTTACAATCGTGACTGACAACGTGCCAACCGTGGGAGGGGAGAGCGGTGAGGCGCGTTGCCAAGGCGACATGGAGAAGGCGGACATGGTTGACGGTGAGAAGACGATGATGTCAACTCATTGCAGGCCTTTTACAGTTGATGTTCAAAATGTCTTTCATATTAAATGTTACTTTCATGTGTTCTGTAGATGCAAAGTTGACCAAGTTATTGTCCTTGTTGGCATCACGTTCTTTGACAGTAAAACGTTTTGACTTCTAAGTAATATCAAGCTCTGTTGTCATCTCTTATTGGCCTCAACCGGTGCTACCCTTTTGACCTTTGCTATCTGACCTCCAGGGATCAAAGAGAGTGTGTGCTGGACGCCCCCTCCAGAGGTCAACCCCAACAAGACCTGTGAATATCAGGCCCTGTGCTCGCGCTTCAAGGACCTGCTCACGCTGCCAGGTGAGTATCCCACACACTTTTTACATTTTTTTAAAGCTAAACCTTCTTTTTGCCTGATTAACCTCTGGTGGCAGAGCATTCCATGATGACATGGCTCGATATATAACTGAACGACGCATTAAATCTGTTTTTTTTGTTTTGGGTACAGTAAAGAACCCATAGTGGCCTGTCTGGTGGAGTATGTATGTCTGTTTTGAAGTGTATGCAATAGATTAGACAAGTGGTTAGCCATTTTCAACACACAAATGTTTATTTAAAAAGACTGGAAGAGAAGTAGTCAATTTCTCCTCAACCATGAAAAACTATGATGCATGTGGTTGTTAGTTCTGTGTGTGCAGTTAAGGGCAAGGCATTCTGCTTGGTTGTGAGCCAGCTAGGTATTTCTTTACTGTGCCTGACCATATTAGTGGACAGTAATCAACATGGGACAAGACCAGAGCCTTAACAACTTGTACAGTTGATCTTTGTGCCAAAAACGTAGAACATCTAATTCTGAAATCATGGGCATTAATATGGAGTTGGTCCTCCCTTTGCTGCTATAACAGCCTCTAATCTTCTGTGAAGGCTTTTCACTAGATGTTGGAATGTTGCTGTGGGGACTTGCTTCCATTAAGCCACAAGAGCATTAGTGAGGTCGGGCACTGATGTTGGGCGATTTAGGCCTGGCTCGCAGTCAGCGTTCCAGTTCAGGTCAGGGCTCTGTGCAGGCCAGTGAAGTTCTTCCACGCCGATCTCAACAAACCATTTCTGTATGGACCTCGCTTTGTGCACAGGGGCATTGTTATTCTAAAACAGGGAAGGGCCTTCCCCAAATCCTTTTGCCACAAAGTTTGAAGCACAGAATTGTCTAGAATTTCATTGAATGCTGTAGCATTAAGATTTCCCTGCACTGGAAAAAAAGGGGCCTAGCCCGAACCATGAAAGCAAGCCCAGACCATTATTTCTCCCCCACCAAACTTTACAGTTGGCACTATGCATTGGAGCAGGCAGCGTTCTCCTGGAATCCACCAAACCCAGATAGGCCATCGTACTATCAGATTGTGAAGCGTGGTTCATCACTCCAGAGAACATGTTTCCACTGCTCCAGACGCAAGCTTTACACCACTGCAGCCGACACTTGGCATTGCGCATGGTGATCTTGGACTTGGGTGGCTGCTCGGCCATGGAAACCTATTTCGTGAATCTCCCATGAACAGTTCTTGTGCTGACGTTGTTTACAGAGGCAGTTTGGAACTCTGTTGCAACCGAGGACAGAAGTTCAGTTTTGTGAGCTTGTGTGGCCTACTACTTTGCGGCCGAGCCGTTGTTGCTCCTAGACGTTTCATCTTCACAATAACAGCCCTTACACTTGACCAGGGCAGAAATTTTACGAACTGACTTGTTGGAAAGGTGACATCCTATGACGGTGCCACGCTGAAAGTCACTGAGCTCTTCAGTAAGGCCATTCTACTGCCAATGTTTGTCTATGGAGATTTCATGGCTGTATACTTGATTTTATACACCTGTCAGCAACGGGTGTGGCTGACGTAGCCGAATCCACTATTTTGA
Source organism: Oncorhynchus gorbuscha (assembly GCF_021184085.1). Taxonomy (NCBI): domain Eukaryota; kingdom Metazoa; phylum Chordata; class Actinopteri; order Salmoniformes; family Salmonidae; genus Oncorhynchus; species Oncorhynchus gorbuscha. The sequence continues at coordinate 30,652,351 of NC_060197.1, forward strand.
AGGGGTGTCCACATAAGTGTGTGTGTATATATAAAAACAATTCCCCCAAATATTATTTAACGAGGCAAGTCAGTTAAGAACAAATTCTTATTTACAATGAAGGCCTACCCTGACCAAACCCGGACGACACTGGACCAACTGTGCACCGCCTTATGGAACTCCCAATCACGGCCCACTGTGATACAGCCTGGAATCGAACCAGGGACTGTTGTGACTCCTTTTGCACTGAGATGCAGTGCCTTAGACCACTGCCTACCTCTCCCCATCGTCACAACTATGTCAATATGACTTGACCATAATAACTGACCATCTAATGTTGCTTGAATTTTAGAAGAGCTTCAAATATGGGCAGTGTTTCTTGTAGCCTTGCCCTAGTGTGACGTTTTGATAACCATGTCTGTCGGACAAGGTGACTTTTCATCAATGTATTTGGCTCTATTCGAAAATGATGATTAGCATCAAAGTAGACGTCATACAAGACTACAAATCCCTGCAAGCTCCTGCACGACGTCTCTAGCTGACACCTTTGCTAACAGGTATTGTTTCAATTTAAAGCTTGCACAAGACAGTTCACAGAATTGACCATTTTAAAGCCATTTAGCCAATTTATTAGTTACTAAATTTAGCTAACATTAGATAGTTAATCCAGAGAACCTAACTTTTGATTCGGCGGTCTCGTCCAGATCATGGCATTTTGTAGTTCTTTATGATAGCCACATTAGCAGCTAATTCGCATTTAATTTTTGGGTGATAAATACATGCGAATATATCTATATATAAGTCACCTTGTCCTCGAGAGATTTACACTTATCAAAATGTCGCGCCAGGGTAAGCCTACACTAAACACCGCCCTTATTTGAAGTGTTTCTAAAATCCCCTATGGAGAAAAATGTCTGATAGTCAAACAAGCAAATGGTTCCAATCGTTTTCCCAAGTCTTATGACTCATGCTGTGGTACTCTATACCAGGTGGCTTATCCTTCTTGGCACAAACTTGACCAAATTCAAAACGGCAATCCTCTTAAATGATTAGATCTTCAATACACAAATATGATGGTTCAATGTTGTCATTTCCCTTCTGTTTGTCCACTTTAGCATAACTAGAGCGCACTCTCTGGGTTCTATTGGATACGTAACTCTCCAATCGTGTGATGGCAGGTGATGTAAAGCCATAAGTTAGTTTTTTTGTTTTTCAGTAACGAATGATGATCTATAACTTCAAAAGGCTGCACTGAAATCTAACAATACAGCTCCAACTATCATCTTGTTATCCATTTAATGATTGGATAATTCTATTTCTGATAATAACAAAGAAGGAATGAATGGCTTTTGAGCAGGTTGTTTTCAGCAGATGCCTCGTCTGGTTTAGCTCGGCTGCAGCCGGGGGTGCTCTGTTCTTCGTGCCTCTTCTGCGTACTCCAGCTGTCTTGTTGGTCTCAATGGTGGAGGGGGGTGCTTTTCTGTTGGTGTGTGGGGGGGGTTATGCTATCCAGTTGAGTATCCTTGGCTGAGTCATAACTCTAACGTCTCTGCTGTTCTCTCTCTCTCCGCCTATCCATCTCTCTCAGATGGTTACTTCAACGAGGATGCCAAGTATAACCTGTGTTACTGTGAGTCTTGCCACAAGCTGCGCGGAGACGAGTCCTACTACAAGAGAGGGGAGCCCCCCCGGGACTATGCCCTGCCCTTCGGCTGGTGCCGCTTCGCTCTGAGGTCAGAGAGGTCGCAAACAGCCAGTCAAGTGGACTGCGAAAACTGTCTTCAACCAATTACTTTAGATCAGTTCCAGTGCTATTCATGTCCACCGAATGAGTATAATCTAGTTCAATTAACAAATGGATTACTAGATCTGACCTATTCCCACCTTGGCGAAAGATACGGGGAGAATGTGAATAAAAATAGTATACAGTTTAAACTTTGAGTATTGGCTTTGAGTATCAATGTCCTAGGACACAAGATACAGGTGGAGATAACAATTTTGTGTGTGATTGTGTGTGTGTACTACCTCCCCTATAGGATCAAGGCCCACTGTGAGGTGTCTAGTGCATTTAAGAAGTGGCACATAGCCTACCACGGCACCAGTGTAGGGGCTCTGAGACGCACTCTGGACCATGCTCAGCTGCTCTCTGGTACAACGCAGCATTTGTTTCCTTATCCACTTTTGTTTTTTAAAATAAATTGTACCCCTTTTATCCCCAATTTCATGGTATCTAATTGTTAGTAGTTTCTTGTCTCATCGCTACAACTCCTGTACGGGCTTGGGAGAGACTAAGGTCAAGAGTCATGCGTCCTCCGATACACAACCCAACCAAGCCGCACTGCTTCTTAACACAGCGCGCATCCAACCCGGAAGCCAGCCGCACCAATGTGTCGGAGGAAACACCATGCCCCTAGCGACCTGGTTAGCGTGCACTGTGCCCGGCCTGCCACAGGAGTAGCTAGTGTGCGATGAGACACGGATATCCCTCCCGGGCAAACGCTCCCTAACCCGGACGACGCTAGGCCAATTGTTTAGGGGTCCACTTTTTTGGAAAGTGAATTGAACACGGGTCACCTTTATTTTGTGCATATCACCTCAAGGGGTTGTTTCTCTCCCAAAGCACTAATCAGATGTCTATCCTTTTGAAACGTATGGTTGATTTCCAGAACCATTTCCATCACAAACATTTTCCCTAATGATTAAAGAATCACGACGGTGATGTAAATGAACAAACCCATGTTGTCTTGGTGTTTCAGGGACTTCGTCCATCTTCTCTGTGTCTCCGGCAAAGATGGAGGGTCCTAACGGCTACAGTGAGCCAGAGGAGAACAGCAACAGCCTCCCTGACAGGGAAAGGGACAAGGAGGTTCCCCGGGTACAGCTGTCCCCCACCATGCGCTATTCCGGCCTGGAGATGTTTGCCCCTAAAGTGCAGTACGTGTCAAGTCTCTCTCTCTCTCATGCCCTTGCTTTTTATCTGCCTATTGAAGATTATACTCAGTTTATTAGGTACACCACCCCGTTCACAAAAATGGTTCACTCCTAAAGACCGTGAGTCACGTGGCCATGGCTTGTTGTATAAAGCAGGCAGACAGACATTGAGGCATTCCGTTACTGTTTTTGATTGAAAGTTAGAATGGGCAAAACGAGTAACCGAAGTGTCTTTGAGTGTGGTATGATCATCAGTGCCAGGCGCACCGGTTCCAGTATTTCAGAAACAGCCGGCCTCCTGGGATTTTAACTCACGGCAATCTGATGATTCCCGAGAATGGTGCGAAAACAGCTCGTTGATGAGCGGTCGAAGGAGAATGGCAAGAATCGTTCAAGCGAACAGGCGGGCCACAAACGGCGCAGTACAACAGTGGTGTGCAGAACGGCGTCTCGGAACGCACAACTCGTCGCTCCTTGTCACAGATGGGATATTGCAGCAGACGACCACACCGGGTTCCACTCCTATCAGCTAAAAACAAGAAGTAATGACAAGAAGTGGGCGTGATCACCAACACTGGACAATTGCGGAGTGGAAAAACAGCGCCTGGTCCGACGAATCCTGGTTCATGTTGCGTCACAGTGATGGCAGAGTCAGGAGTCCATGGCCCCATCATGTCTGGGGTCAACGGTGCAGGCTGGTGATGTAATGGTTTTTTTGTGGCACACGCTAGGTCCCTTGATACCAATTGAGCAATGTTTCCATGCCCTGAAGAATTCTGTCCGTCCTGGAGGCAAAGGGGAGGGGTCTGACCCAGTACTAGATGGGTGTACCTGATAAACTGGCCACTGAGTATACTGTATACCATGAAATTGTTATGCTGTCTTGGTCTCCTCTGCCTTACGCTGCTTTTGTTCTTTCATTCTTATTCCCATGACTCCTGCTCACCTCTCTCCCTCCAGATTCCGGGACCCTCGTTCTCACTGTTGTCACCAGGCCCAGGTGGGTTTCCAGGTGTGCGTGCGGCCGGGCTCTTATAAGGTGGGGCCCCAGAACCTTGGAGCCAGCGAGCCCCTTGACCCCCGCTTTAGCAACACAGAAATCGAGTGGATCACCAAGGAGCAGGGGGGCACCCTCCTCTACGGCCTACTCATACGGGTGGAGTGAGGGAGGGATGAACAGCGGGATGGATAGAGTCGAGATAAGGGAGCTTCTCTATCCCAGCGGTGCCTCCAAAACCTCTACTCCATCAACCAAATTCCAGACTTTGAGACTCTTTGGAATTTGGGTAATTTCCCTCCTGTTCCTGGGGGTGGGGGGGGGGGGATTGTTGACATTGACAGTTCAGCATTATTTTAGTTTATTTTGGACAAAGTACATTTTTGTTTGTTTTGGAATAATTTTAACAGGGTGGGGCTTTGGTGGATTCAGAGAAGAACAACAAGACTGACACTGCCTGCACTTTATGTTTTGAACACTTTGTGGGCTATTTAAAAAAAATATATATATATAAAAACAAGTAAAAAACAATCTACTTATCATTCACAATACAACACTCGTTTTTGGTCACCGCAGTTTTTCTTTTAGCACTGTTGTCCTCTCTAGCTCTTGTTTTTATCACCTTTTATCCTAGCCTGATCACTCTCCTCACTCTCTTTTTGGTTCTCAAGTGCAGGGGGGGGGGGGGGGGATGGTTCTCCTCAGTTCTCAAGGCTGAGTGCACAACCAGAACCTGTCACGTTCCAAGACTTGGACCGTTCCTTAAACCTCCTCGCAATGGTGACCCCCCCCCATCTCCTGCTGCTCAGAACGGTCACTGACTATTGGACTTTATAAACTAAGGACTTAACCGCGTGTCAATGGAGGAGGAGAGTGCAAAATCAATGATGAGGAGAAAGACTGGAAATAACCCTGAACAGGAGAAGGACCTGAGAGCACCTTTTTTAGAGGGAGGAACAAAAAAAAAACCTGGAAGAAAATGTTTACAGGTGTAACGCTAACCACTGTCTGTCTACATGTATGAGTAAGACTCGTCCTCCATCTCCCTCCCCTCTACTCACACCTGTCCTAGATTATTTTTTAAATTCTTTGTTAGTGGAAAGCGCTTCCCTAAGACGAGGGTACTTTCTCGTTCCCACGTTGCAGAGGTATAGATATATACACTGTTTCTTGTGGGGGGGGAAGGGTTTATTCAATTTCAGTCTGTTTCACCGACAAAGCTATCCGCATCTTGAATAGTGTGAAGTGGCTTCCTCTCCTTAGTCCTCATCTCCTTTCCTTCACCTGCACTGATCTGAAGGAAAGGAGCAGATAGACATGTAATGAATAGAGCCGACATGATTCTGTACCAGATGGGCATGTTTGTTCTTCATAACATAGTACCATCTGAACTTTACACAATGTTGTGGCCTGCTGAGCGTGCCTGTCTTCACACGTCGTCGTTTACACTAGAGTTGCGTTCAAGTCTTTAAAGATTGTAACGTATCTGTCCCATTATGGCGTGGGTGAGCGTACGGGCAGTGTCAGTGAGGCCATCTCCATTTTTAAACTAGTACATTTTCTTCTACTTCTGAGTTGGTAAACAAACTGAAAGGGTGTGCACTGCCACATAGAGTGTGTTGTTTGAACAGGTATAAAGCCAAGGTTGGCTATTTACAGCCACCTGCAGTCATGGAATGTTTGCTTACGAGTATAATTCATTGGCTGATCCCTGGATGGAAGTTTATGACGCTTCCTTAACCCATAGGAAGGCCCACCCAGTTGACTACTTAATAATTGTGAAGTCCCTAATGGCACTGCCCATGCTCAAACTAGCTTCTGGAGTCCTCTATAGAACTCTATGGTCATTGTTTTAACAGGGAGAAATGTTCAGAGCCAATCCTTATTGGGGTGTGCCCTCACATTGGTGTGTCCGTGCAAATACTCATGGGAAATGCAGTATTTAACGAAATGCAGGCCCTGATGCTGGTGTTTACATTGTGAATGTAATTCATTAGGGTTTTTGTCATTTAGTTTTTTGTGGTCCGTTTACGTTGAAACTAACACCCTTCATTTGACATATTACATTAAAAAAAGATTAACACTGGTTCATTCATTCCTTCCCCAAATATTTGATTGTATGTGGACGACTCTAAAGCATATCTTCTTTTAACCATGTATTTTGTTGCCAATCTGATATATACCTTACGTATGACTTACATTCATACATAGCCGCCCCATCTTGCCAAGTCATTATTTTTGACAGAGGAGAAAAACAGGTTGAGTCAAGATCCAAGGTTCAGTTGACTTTCCTCACACACAACTGTGTATAACCTAATTTATTGCAACAAAAAAGTGGGCTTTGAAGAAGGAAAAAAAAAGAACTCGTTTGCAACGTCCAATCAAAATGTGAAAAATGATATGGGGTTATTTAAAGGCCCAGTGCTGCTTTTTATGATAATACTTTTTTTTCTGTATGTTGCATTTGTACAGGCTGTTACATAACATGAAATCATATCTTCCTGATTTGTAAAAATAAATGGACAGAGTATGCACATGACTCTGGACTGGCTTTGTGTGTGTCTTCCTTTTTAAAGCGTCAATCAGCAGGATAAGCAAAGCATTTTCCCCACCTGTTTTTAGTAAAAGCCTGAGGAATTGGGCTGGAGGAGTGTATACACATTCATAGACAGAGCTATGGATGCAAGGATTGACCATCCATGATATTATAGTTTTATCCATGTTTTGAGGCTATATAGTGTTTGTTCAAACATTGAGGAAAAACAAGCTTACATCTAAGATTCTGATGACAGTTGAACTAAGCTCATGAGTCATTTAAATTATATTCAAGAATCATTGATTGGGTACATATAATTTAAGTCAAAATGGATGTAGCAACTGCTGAGCAGCCCCTTAATCCAAGAAGAGAAAAGCCGTAAGTACAATATACTTAATTTATACCAATCAAAAAGACAAGAGGCTGTTTTTAGTTAACATTTTATTCAGAGTAGGAAAAACAATCCAGTCACTGACATACTGCAGTGTTGCATATTTACTCACACTTTCTAAATTATTCCTAAGAATGATTTCTTAAGGCCAATAAATTCAGCCCCCCCCCCCAACAAAAAAAAAAAACAGGCAGACTCCGGCTTCATTGCCTTGCCGACGGGTAGTGACACACCTACCCACATCTGTAATGTCAATATAACATGTCTGACTCCAGTGAAAGTTCAAAGGTTAAACACAGGAGTGTTTGACAAATAAAAAGTAGTGCAACAGAAATGAGTTGCTTTCCCACAAAGCTTAAACTGGTGACACATTTACAGTACATACTTCGTGTACAAAACATGAGGAACACCTCTTCCCATGACAGACTGACCAGGTGAAAGCTATGATCCCTTATTGATGTCACTTGTTAAATCCACTTCAATCAGTGTAGATGAAGGGGAGGAGACAGGCCAAAAAATGTTTAAGCTTTGAGATAAACATTGTGTATGTGTGCCATTCAGAGGGTGAATGGGCAAGACAAAAGATTTAAGTGCCTTTGAACGGGGTATGGCAGTAGGTGACAGGCGCATCAGTTTGAGTGTGTCAAGAACTGCAACACTGTTGGGTTTTTCACACTCAACAGTTTCCTGTGTGTAACAAGAAATGGCCCACCACCCAAAGGTCAACGAGCTGACTTGACAGAACTGTGGGAAACAATGGAGTCAACATGGGCCAGCATCCCTGTGGAACGCTTTCGGCACCTTGTAGAGTCCATATCCCGACGAATTGAGGCTGTTCTGAGGGCAAAAGTGGGTGCAACTCAATATTAGGGAGGTGTTCCTAATGGTTTTGTACACGTAAAAACAATCTGTTCTTCCAGTTGCGTTGAATTGTCTGTCGTTTGTTAACTAGTCCATCCTTGGAGGGAAATAAAACAAATCTACAGGCTGTTCTGCATCAGTCCTCCTGTTCTTCACATCAGCATACAGGAGACGACCACAGAAATACAATAACTAGAACGGTAATTCCCATTCAAGCATTACATTTACATTTAGGTCATTTAGCAGACGCTCTTATCCAGAGGCTTCCCCCCATCCTAGTCAATCTATTTGTACGGCGACAACAGGCACATGGAAGTTAAAACCGGCTCACTTCTGGAACTACAAGTTCTCATTCCAAGTAGGTACAACGGGCGAGTTTGTTATGCATGGATATCTGATCCTCGGTCAGTTTCTAACTACAGTAGAGCAAAAGGGGCCTCAATGGAACGAAAGTCATCCTGATCACCACCACCCCGACTCGGTCGCGGAATGACCGAAGGGCCAGAGGGTGGTCAAATAAATAGACAAGTAAAAACAGTTTGTGCTACAAAATGATATAAATAAGTGCAATGTTTGGATTCAGCAGAGCTTTGGAGTCCTATTCTCCCAGCAATACCCAACACAGGAGGTTGGTGGCACCTTAATTGGGGAGGACGGGCTCGTGGAGACGGCTGAAGCGGAATGGTATCAAATACATCAAACACATTCCCATGCGTTTGGTACCGTTCCATGTGCGCCGTTCCAGCCGTTATGACGAGTCGTCGTCCTCCCCTCAGCAGCCTCCACCGATACACAAGTTGAGCTACTACTTGCGAGTGCACAAGTATTTGGGGGAGTTGAAATATAATGTTTTTTTTTCTTCTCCAAATGGATGGAGTCAAACTACACAAGGTGGCTGAACGGAGGGGTCGGGCGTAGAAAGGGAAAGGAGAGCGACGGAGCTGGAATTAAGACAAATACAAAGAAAGTTACTGATAAGAGGGAGTAAAAGATTGGTCAAGCTTCGTTGGAATGTACACCTTACGCACACACATACAGTCTTTCAAATGAAGTGAGGAAGAAAAATAAATAGAAACAACATCATAACAACATACTAGTACAACAACATACTAGTACATAACCAAATGGTCCCCCTCCCTCCCCCATACACACATTCCACTTCTGCTATGTGCTTTATGAAAACGCCAGGTCACAGAAATGTCAATAAATAAAACGGGTTATAAATAAACAAAAACATAAATAACAAGAATTATAAACTGGGTGGTTCGAGCCCTGAATGCTGATTGGCTGACAGCCGTGGTATATCTGACCGTATACCATGGGTATGACAAAACATTTATTGTTACTGCTCTAAGTATGTTGGTAACCAGTTTATAATAGCAGTAAGGCAACTCAGGAGTTTGTGGTATATGGCCAATATACCACGGCTAAGGGCTGTATCCAGGCACTCCACGTTGCGTCGTGCCTAAGAACAGCACTTAGCCGCGGTATACTGGCCATATACCACACCGCCTTGTTGCTTAAATAAACAACCTGCTGTACACCGACCTCACAGGACTCACACGGTTAAGACTCAAAAGATGACTCACCATGAAAAAAACAATGGAAGCTAACTCTGATGAGTTTCAGTAATAACGGACTTGGATCAGCTGGTAACAGACTCAGGTTTTTAAAAAACACCGTAAAACATCGTAGGAGTACGTCGTTTAAAAACTACGCTCGCACAGTAGAACATTAAAATCTCCTTTCATCACCAAAACCGCAAAAATTAAGCAGTGTTCGCTTTACAACTCGTGGTTGAGTTCTGCCACCCTGTGAACCTAAAATCCTCCACATCCCTCTTGTCTTGTAAAGAGGGCTGTTGGTTGGCTGGTGCTCTCCAGTTTCACTACTTGCTGGGTTAAGTTGGTTCAAAGGACCGTTACAAGATGCCTGGGCTGTCGGTTTGGGGTTTGGCAGTGGGGTCCACTGACTAAAACAAGTCCTTTAAAATGCAACGACAACTCCAGCGATGTTGAAGTGACCTGGAGAGGCAAGACAAAGCAAGAAAACAAGAGGGGGAAAGTCTTTCCTCCAATGGAGGCGAGGGGGATGGAAGAGAGATGGAGTGAAGGGGATAGAGGAGAGATGGAGAGAAGGGGATAGAGGAGAGATGGAGAGAAGGGCATAGAGGAGAGATGGAGAGAAGGGGATAGAGGGAGATGGAGAGAAGGGATAGAGGAGAGATGGAGAGAAGGGGATAGAGGAGAGATGGAGAGAAAGGGATAGAGGAGAGATGGAGAGAGATGGATGGAGAAAGGGATAGAGGAGAGATGGAGAGAAGGGGATAGAGGAGAGATGGAGGAGAGATGGAGAGAAGGGGATAGAGGAGAGATGGAAGAGAGATGGAGAGAAGGGGTTAGAGGAGAGATGGAGAGAAGGAGTTAGAGGAGAGATGGAGAGAAGGGGATAGAGGAGAGATGGAGAGAAGGGGATAGAGGAGAGATGGAGAGAAGGGGATAGAAGAGAGATGGAGAGAAGGGGATAGCGGAGAGATGGAGAGAAGGGGATGGAAGAGAGATGGAGAGAAGGGGATAGAGGAGAGATGGAGAGAAGGGGATAGAGGAGAGATGGAGAAGAGATGGGGAGAGGGAGATGGAAGAGAGATGGAGAGAAGGGGATGGAGGAGAGATGGAGAGAAGGGGATAGAGGAGAGATGGAGAGAAGGGGATGGAAGAGAGATGGAGAGAAGGGGATAGAGGAGAGAAGGGGATAGAGGAGAGATGGAGAAGAGATGAGGACGTGCTCTTTTTTCCTCTGACCTTCCTGGGTTGCTGGTTGAGGGTAACAGCTGCGAAAGAGCAAAAAAATGAAAAGGGGGGAGGAGGCGAAGGCGAGTAGCGATTTGTCCAGTGTTTGTTCTCTCCCTCTCCTCTCTCTTGTTTTCCCAGATGTCTCAAAACTTCTTGGGGCCCCAGGCAGAGGTCTGTTTTGGGGCCAGGCCTGCGCCGAAGGTGGGGAAGTCCTCAGCATTACTCATATCAGGAGCCTGAGACACACAACAACACACAACGTCAGAACAACCTCACGATGACGAAGATATAGGCCTAACATGATAATGACTATTGATGACGAGGAGGATACTGATAAAGATGACACAAAGAATTAGGACGAGAATCAAGACACACACCTTGTCGTTCCAGGGGGCGTCCCGCACCACAAAGCCCTTGGCCGCCGCCCCGCTGATGTCGCCACCCCCAACCCCCCCCCCCACTCCATAGCGGGACGGGGGCTTCATGTAGGCAGCCATCGTCTCGGTCTCTGTCACACTCAACATCTAGCATGGAATGTTGGAGAGACAGTAGTCAAAATAAGAAGGGAGAAAGTAAGATAGTAGCAGAAGAGAGAGACAGGGAGAGACAGACAGAGAGAGACAAAGAGAGAGAGACAGACAGAGAGAGAGAGAGAGACACTTTGCATGACGGCATAGGCCGAGGCACAGTTTGTCAAGTTTACTCCATTTGCTGATAATTGTCTCTCGTCCATCACTCACATATTCCTCCTCCAGATTGAGGAGGTGGTCGACGGCGTTGTCCACACTCTCTGGTAGTCCAGTCACTGTCACCCTGCCTGGGTCCTCTGAACCCGGCTGGGGAAACCGGATGTCCACCTAAACACACACGACAGAGGAGAGAAACCATGCCACGTCAGAGTGTGGCACAAACACGGCTTCATTTGCATCCACAACATACTGTAGTTGTTAACATTTCAAAATAAAGGGCCTAACAAACGGACTCCCGGAGGTACTGCCACAGAAAAAGAAAAAAAGTCTCCCTCTAAAAACAAAACAAACTGGTGCTGCGATGTCGTGCGTCGCTGTGAACCCTGGGGTTCAATCACCCCCCCCCACGCCCGTACCTTGAACTCTTCCATGGTCTTGCGGACGGCCTTGCCGCGGGCCCCGATGATGCGTGCGTGTGTACGGGGGTCCAGGTGCACGTCGTGGCTGACCATCTCCTGCAGTGTTGACACCAGCAGCTCAATGGCTGACCGCGCCTCTTCTGTGTTACGCTCATACCCAGAGATCACTATCACATCCTGGCAGAGAGAGAGAACAGAGAGAGATCACTATCACATCCTGGAAGAGAGAGAGAGAACAGAGAGAGATCACTATCACATCCTAGCAGAGAGAGAACTGAGAGAGATCACTATCACATCCTGGCAGAGAGAGAGAACAGAGAGAGATCACTATCACATCCTAGCAGAGAGAGAGAGAACAGAGAGATCACTATCACATCCTGGAAGAGAGAGAGAGAACAGAGAGAGATCACTATCACATCCTGGAAGAGAGAGAGAACAGAGAGAGAGAGATCACTATCACATCCTGGCAGAGAGAGAACAGAGAGATCATTACCACATCCTGGCAGAGAGAGAGAGAGAACAGAGAGAGATCACTATCACATTCTGGGAGAGAGAGAGAGAGAGAGAGAGAGAGAGAGAGAGAGAGAGAGAGAGAGAGAGAGAGAGAGAGAGAGAGAGAGAGAGAGAGATCACTATCACATCCTGGGAGAGAGAGAGAGAACACTATCACATCGTGGGGGAGAGAGAGAGAACAAAGAGAAAACAGAGAGAGAACACTATCACATTCTGAGAGAACAGAGAGAGAGAGAACAGAGAGAGAACACTATCACATCCTGGGAGAAAGAGAGAGAACAAAGAGAGAACAGAGAGAGAACACTATCACATTCTGAGAGAGAGAGAGAGAACACTATCACATCCTGGGAGAGAGAGAGAGAACACTATCACATCCTGGGAGAGAGAGAGAGAGAGAGAGAGAGAGAGAGAGAGAGAGAGAGAGAGAGAGAGAGAGAGAGAGCAAGAGAGAGAGCAAGAGAGAGAGAGAGAGAGAGAGAGAGAGAGAGAGAGAGAACAGAGAGAGATCACCACCACATCCTGGGAGAGAGAGAGAACAGAGGGATAACAGAGAGAGATCACCTGGGAGAGGAGGGGGAAAAAGATAATAAGAGAGTGGATGTGTAAATGAGAAAGACAGCACGGGAGATGGAGAGGAGAATTAGGTGCAGGAGGGAGGTGTGGAGTTTATAAACAAGAGGGGAGAGGATGAGACGGGGAGGGATGAGAACACAAGAAAGAACAGAGAGGAGAAGAGGACATGGCAGGGCGAGAAGAGAGAGAAGAACTGTAAACACAAAAATGACAAAGGAAAGATGAGAGGGAGTGGTGGAAGAGAGCGAGAGAGAGTGAGATAACAACAGAAAAGAGCAAGACACACACTCTCCTGACCTGCAGTTCGTCCCCTTTATCTGGGAACTGGACGTTGACGTCGTGGTCTTTGCGGATCTGAGAGATGACCGCTCCCTTCCGGCCAATGATCTTGGGGTGGAACTTAGGATCTACTGAGATGGAGACCTTGAAGCTCCTCAAGGCCTGGAGGGACAGGGAGATAAACTAGTCAGTACTGTGTGTGTGTGTGTGTCTCCCTATTTAGTGTGTGTTCCTACCCTGTCCTCCTGTTCAGCCTGTAGTTCTTTGACTCTCTCCAGCAGGCCTGACTTGGCTCGCTCTACGTTGGCCACCTGACCTGTCACCTTGATCACATCCGACTGCTGCTCCGGCTGGGGTACCCAGATGTTCACCTACACACAAACACACACACACACACCGAGACACACACAGGGAGTTACAGTACAGTGTCAAATTTAGTCCGATTTTCCCACGGTTTCTTAGAGAAGGCACAGTAGAACAACTATCAGTTTGACGGCAATCTGATCAAGACCAACTTAACATGAGGTAACGCACTAAAATATAAATTATTTGCAGAATTGAATATCAGGGACGACAGTAGTTTGCGTGTCAAAAAGGCTATGATGAGCAAATGCAGTGTGCATTACATCAAGATTGAACGTCAGAGCTGCAGTTCTACACGTCCACCAGAGGAGGGCGATGGAGCTCCATACCTCATACTCCTCCATCATCTTCCTGATGCCACTGCCCTTCTGACCAATGATGTAACGGTGTAGCTCAAAGGACACCTCAACATCCTCCGTGACGGGGACCAGAGCCTGGAGGGTGTGTGTGTGTGTGTGTGTGTGTGTGTGTGTGTGTGTGTGTGTGTGTGTGTGTGTGTGTGTGTGTGTGTGTGTGTGTGTGTGTGTGTGTGTGAGTGTGTGAGTGAGTGAGTGAGTGAGTGAGTGAGTGAGTGAGTGAGTGAGTGAGTGAGTGAGTGAGTGAGTGAGTGAGTGAGTGAGTGAGTGAGTGAGTGAGTGAGTGAGTGAGTGAGTGAGTGAGTGAGTGAGTGAGTGAGAAAGAGAGGAGAGAGAGAAAGAGAGAGAGAGAGAGAGAGAGGTGTGAGGAAAAAAATAAAGGACACAACACTCTCCCAACAGAGTGTGAAAAGTTAACATCTTAACAGTTTATACCAGTAGGGCGATCTTTGCCAGCTCACACTTCTCCGTCCGCCCTGAGATGGTGATGACGTCACACTTGCGAAGGACAAACTCCGCCTCCGGGCTGGCGTCACCGTTCTCCTGAGGGGGCTCCTGTCCTGCAGCGTCACCATGGCAACAAGAACACAGCTTTTTTGGAGTTTCTGGTGAAACTCCGGATGTTCAATTTCAAGATGACGTGTTTTGAACCAAACAACAAAAATGGAGTCATGTTTTTTTTTAGGTAGAAATGAAGGTGCCGGATAGGTGTAGGTTAACCCATTACAGTCTAAGCCCTGTCTAAACCAGGGGAGAGGTGGGGGGGGTTCTACTAAACTATATGGATTTTTTTAAGGTCATACCAAGGATCGTTTAGCTATTTGATTTGGAATTTTAATGTATACAAAAAAAAAATCAATACATATTGGATTACATTTTTTGTTGTTGACCTTACTGCTATTAGCCCATGCAAACACATTGAATAACACAGTCACTACATGGAACAACAGAAATACCCCCCCCCCCCCCCAGCCTCCATATACACAGTACTTCCATTCATTTCCAGACCGCCTTGGCTGACCTGCTGTGTTGTTGTCGTCTCTCTCCGGGAACTTGACCTGCACCTCGTAATCTCTGGTGATCTGCTGGATCCTGACGCCTTTCGGCCCCATCACAGCCCTGTGGTACCGCTGGGGGACCGCCACCTCAACACTCACCTGGGCCTCCTGGAGGGAGACGGTCATCAAAACAGACTACACAATGGTCGACTTCCTGCCAACGGTGCCGTCAGGCATCACACTGCTATATCATTTCAAATGTGTCAATGAGTGTCTTTAGTTGTAGTTAAAGCTATGACCCCTTATTGATGTCACTTGTTAAATCCACTTCGATCCGTGTATATTTTTATTTTTTATTTGACCTTTATTTAACTAGGCAAGTCAGTTAAGAACAAATTCTTATTTTCAATGACGGCCTAGGAATAGTGGGTTAACTGCCTGTTCAGGGGCAGAACGACATTTGTACCTTGTCAGCTCAGGGGTTTGAACTTGCAACCTTCCGGTTACTAGTCCAACAGTCTAACCACTAGGCTACCCTGCTGATGAAGGGGAGGAGACAGGTTAAGTCTTGAGACGTGGATTGTGATTGGGCAAGACAGCAAAATGTAAGTGCCTTTGAACGGGGTGTGGCAGTAGGTGCCAGGTGCACCGGTTTGTGTCGAGAACTGCAACGCTGCTGGGTTTTTCACACTCAACAGTTTCCCATGTGAATCAAGAATGGTCCACCGCCAAAAGGACATCCAGCTAACTTGACACAACTGTGGGAAGAATTGGAGTCAATATGGGCCAGCATCGCTGTGGAACGCTTTCGACACCTGCTAGAGTCCATGCCCCGATGAATTGGGGATGTTTTGAGGGCAAAAGGGTGTACAACTCAATATTAGGGAGGTGTCCTCAATGCTTTGTACACACAGTATATTTACAGTGAATTCGGAAAGTATTCAGGCCCCTTGAAATTTTCCCAATTTTGTTACGTTACAGCCTTATTCTAAAATGGATTAAATTAATGTTTTTCCTCATCAACCTACACAATACACCATAATGACTAGAGGTCGGCCGATTAATTGGAATGGCCGATTAATTAGGGCCGATTTCAAGTTTTCATATCAATCGGAAAATCGGTATTTTGGGCACCGATTTGCCGATTATTATTTTCTTTTTTTACACCTTAATTTAATCTTTATTTAACTCGGCAAGTCAGTTAAGAACACATTCTTATTTTCAATGACGGCCTAGAAACGGTGGGTGAACAACATCGTTCAGGGGCAGAACGACAGATTTTCACCTTGTCAGCTCGGGGGATCCAATCTTGTAACCTTATAGTTAACTAGTCCAACGCAATAACGACCTGCCTCTCTCTCGTTGCACTCCACAAGGAGACTGCCTGTTACTCGAATGCAGTAAGCCAAGGTAAGTTGCTAGCTAGCATTAAACTTATCTTATAAAAAACAATCAATCATAATCTCTAGTTAACTACACATGGTTAATGATATTTCTAGATATTATCTAGCGTGTCCTGCGTTGCATATAATCTGACTGAGCATACAAGCATACGAGTATCTAAGTATCTGACTGAGCGGTGGTAGGCAGAAGCAGGTGCGTAAACATTAATTCAAACAGCACTCTCGTGCGTTTTGCCAGCAGCTCTTCGTTGTGCGTCAAGCATTGCGCTGTTTAGAACTTCAAGCCTATCAACTCCCGAGATGAGGCTGGTGTAACCGAAGTGAAATGGCTGGCTAGTTAGCACGCACTACTCGCTCTGAGCCTTGGGGTGGTTGTTTCCCTTGCTCTGCATGGGTAACGCTGCTTCGATGTGGTGGCTGTTGTCGTTGTGTTGCTGGTTCGAGCCCAGGGAGGAGTGAGGAGAGGGACGGAAGCTATACTGTTACACTGCCAATACTAAAGTGACTATAAGAACATCCAATAGTCAACAGTTAATTAAATACGAATGGTATAGAGGGAAATAGTCCTATAATTGCTATAATAACTACAACCTAAAACTTCTTACCTGGGAATATTGAAGACTCATGTTAAAAGAAACCACCAGCTTTCATATGTTCTCATGTTCTGAGCAAGGAACTTAAATGTTAGCTTTCTTACATAGCACATATGGCACTTTTACTTTCTTCTCCAACACTTTCTTTTTGCATTATTTAAACCAAATTGAACATGTTTCATTATTTACTTGAGGCTAAATTGATTTTATTGATGTATTATATTAAGTTAAAATAAGTGTTCATTCAGTATTGTTGTAATTGTCATTATTACAAATACATAAAAATAAAAGAAATTGGCCAATTAATCGGTATTGGCTTTTTTTTGGTCCTCCAATAATCGTTATCGGCGTTGAAAAATAGAATCGGTCGACCTCTAATAATGACAAAGCAAAAACAGGATTTCAATATAAGGCCCACAGTTGACAGTGCATGTCAGAGTAAAAACCAAACCACGAGGTTGAAGGAATTGTCCGTAGAGCTCTGAGACAGGATTATGTTGAGGCACAGATCTGGGGAAGGGTACCAAAAAAATGACTGCAGCATAGAGTTGTTGTCATTACTGCATAGAGTTGTTGTCATTACTGCATAGAGTTGTTGTCATTACTGCATAGAGTTGTTGTCATTACTGCATAGAGTTGTTGTCATTACTCTATAGAGTTGTTGTCATTACTCTATAGAGTTGTTGTCATTACTGCATAGAGTTGTTGTCATTACTGTATAGAGTTGTTGTCATTACTGCATAGAGTTGTTGTCATTACTCTATAGAGTTGTTGTCATTACTGCATAGAGTTGTTGTCATTACTCTATAGAGTTGTTGTCATTACTGCATAGAGTTGTTGTCATTACTCTATAGAGTTGTTGTCATTACTGCATAGAGTTGTTGTCATTACTCTATATAGTTGTTGTCATTACTGCATAGAGTTGTTGTCATTACTCTATAGAGTAGTTGTCATTACTGCATAGAGCTGTTGTCATTACTGCATAGAGCTGTTGTCATTACTGCATAGAGTTGTTGTCATTACTGCATAGAGTTGTTGTCATTACTGTATAGAGTTGTCATTACTGCATAGACTTGTTGTCATTACTGCATAGAGTTGTTGTCATTACTGCATAGACTTGTTGTCATTACTGTATAGAGTTGTTGTCATTACTGCATAAAGTAGTTGTCATTACTGCATAGAGTTGTTGTCATTACTGCATAGAGTTGTTGTCATTACTCTATAGAGTTGTTGTCATTACTGCATAGAGTTGTTGTCATTACTCTATAGAGTAGTTGTCATTACTGCATAGAGCTGTTGTCATTACTGCATAGAGTTGTTGTCATTACTCTATAGAGTTGTTGTCATTACTGCATAGAGTTGTTGTCATTACTGCATAGAGTTGTTGTCATTACTGCATAGAGTTGTTGTCATTACTGCATAGAGTTGTTGTCATTACTCTATAGAGTTGTTGTCATTACTGCATAGAGTTGTTGTCATTACTGCATAGAGTTGTTGTCATTACTCTATAGAGTTGTTGTCAGTACTGCATAGAGTTGTTGTCATTACTCTATAGAGTTGTTGTCATTACTGCATAGAGTTGTTGTCATTACTCTATAGAGTAGTTGTCATTACTGCATAGAGTTGTTGTCATTACTCTATAGAGTAGTTGTCATTACTGCATAGAGTTGTTGTCATTACTGCATAGAGTTGTCATTACTGCATAGAGTTGTCATTACTGCATAGAGTTGTCATTACTGCATAGAGTTGTCATTACTGCATAGACTTGTCATTACTGCATAGACTTGTTGTCATTACTGCATAGAGTTGTCATTACTCTATAGAGTAGTTGTCATTACTGCATAGAGTTGTCATTACTGCATAGAGTTGTTGTCATTACTGCATAGACTTGTTGTCATTACTGCATAGAGTTGTCATTACTGCATAGAGTTGTTGTCATTACTGCATAGACTTGTTGTCATTACTGTATAGAGTTGTCATTACTGCATAGAGTTGTTGTCATTACTGCATATAGTTGTCATTACTGCATAGAGTTGTTGTCATTACTGCATAGAGTTGTTGTCATTACTGTATAGAGTTGTCATTACTGCATAAAGTAGTTGTCATTACTGCATAGAGTTGTTGTCATTACTGCATAGAGTTGTTGTCATTACTGCATAGAGTAGTTGTCATTACTGCATAGAG
Organism: Oncorhynchus gorbuscha; assembly: GCF_021184085.1. Classification (NCBI taxonomy): domain Eukaryota; kingdom Metazoa; phylum Chordata; class Actinopteri; order Salmoniformes; family Salmonidae; genus Oncorhynchus; species Oncorhynchus gorbuscha. Next base: position 30,671,208 of record NC_060197.1, read on the forward strand.
TTGTTGTCATTACTGCATAGAGTTGTTGTCATTACTGCATAGAGTTGTTGTCATTACTGCATAGAGTTGTTGTCATTACTGCATAGAGTTGTTGTCATTACTGCATAGAGTTGTTGTCATTACTGCATAGACTTGTTGTCATTACTGCATAGAGTTGTTGTCATTACTGTATAGAGTTGTCATTACTGCATAAAGTAGTTGTCATTACTGCATAGAGTTGTTGTCATTACTGCATAGAGTTGTTGTCATTACTGCATAGAGTAGTTGTCATTACTGCATAGAGTAGTTGTCATTACTGCATAGAGTAGTTGTCATTACTGCATAGAGTTGTTGTCATTACTGCATAGAGTTGTTGTCATTACTGTATAGAGTTGTCATTACTGCATAAAGTAGTTGTCATTACTGCATAGAGTTGTTGTCATTACTGCATAGAGTTGTTGTCATTACTCTATAGAGTAGTTGTCATTACCGCATAGAGCTGTTGTCATTACTCTATAGAGTAGTTGTCATTACCGCATAGAGCTGTTGTCATTACTCTATAGAGTAGTTGTCATTACTGCATAGAGCTGTTGTCATTACTGCATAGAGTTGTTGTCATTACTGCATAGAGTTGTTGTCATTACTGTATAGAGTTGTCATTACTGCATAAAGTAGTTGTCATTACTGCATAGAGTTGTTGTCATTACTGCATAGAGTTGTTGTCATTACTCTATAGAGTAGTTGTCATTACCGCATAGAGCTGTTGTCATTACTCTATAGAGTAGTTGTCATTACCGCATAGAGCTGTTGTCATTACTCTATAGAGTAGTTGTCATTACTGCATAGAGCTGTTGTCATTACTGCATAGAGTTGTTGTCATTACTGCATAGAGTTGTTGTCATTACTGTATAGAGTTGTCATTACTGCATAAAGTAGTTGTCATTACTGCATAGAGTTGTTGTCATTACTGCATAGAGTTGTTGTCATTACTCTATAGAGTAGTTGTCATTACCGCATAGAGCTGTTGTCATTACTCTATAGAGTAGTTGTCATTACCGCATAGAGCTGTTGTCATTACTCTATAGAGTAGTTGTCATTACCGCATAGAGCTGTTGTCATTACTCTATAGAGTAGTTGTCATTACCGCATAGAGCTGTTGTCATTACTGTATAGAGTAGTTGTCATTACCGCATAGAGCTGTTGTCATTACTCTATAGAGTAGTTGTCATTACTGCATAGAGCTGTTGTCATTACTCTATAGAGTTGAGTTGTTATTCATAAGTTATTACAAACTATTTTACATATCACGCATTGGCTTGAGTCAATATAAGACTACACACTTCAGAACACATAAACAGAATGGAACACACCACCCCAGACCCCCACACACACTCTCCACACACACTAACCTACCAGATCCTCTATGATCTCCTGGATTCTTCGTTTGGCTGCCTCCACACAGTCCTTGGCCCCCTTCAGTGTGATGCGGTCGCTGTGAGTCCCGGTGCGGGGGAAGCTGACCGCCACGCCGCCGTATTCCTCCGCCAGCTCCCTCAACACCTGGCCTCGCCGGCAGACAAAGTACCGGTGGTGCCGCGTCTCCACAACCATGCTGTCCTCCACCACGTCGTCCTGAGAGAGAGGGGGGAGAAGGGGCAGGGAGGAGGGGGTGGGGGAGTAGGAAGATGGGGGATCAGTAAAACAGAGGTAGAAAAAAATGTGACCCCTCTGAGCTTCGTAAATTACAGACCAACAAAAAAATGAAAAATATATGCTTTTCTCTATGCTGTTAATATCCACAGTTTCAAATCTTGAACATGTTAAGTTACTGGATAAGCGCCTCTGTTTAAAAGCTTTTGCTTCTCTTTCTACCTACTGAACAGGAATCTGTTCCAACAGAAATCATCCGGACTAGTACCAGGTTTTTGACGAGTGTCTCCAGTTCTTTCTGGGCCAGTCTGACAGCCTCCTCCCTGCCTATGATGGTGATGAGCTCCTGCTCTGGCTCGTCGGGAGACGGGAAGATGATGCGAGCGCCCGTCCTCTCCCGCACACCACGGATGTTCACCCCGCCCTTTCCAATCAGGAACTTGTGGTACTCCGGCTTGGCCTGCAGCTCCGCCGTGAAGTTGTTCACTTGCTGTAAAACGAGACGAAAGAGGAGAGAAAGAGAGGAGAGAAAGAGAGGAGAGAAAGAGTGGAGGTGTAAGAGACTGGTGCTATTCAATTAAACCCAAAAATGTGAAACCAATTCTTCCACATTCTGCCTAATTCATGAAGGCGGGGAGGGGGGGGGGGTGGTGGTGGGGGACAGACCTCCTTGCCATTTCTCCTCTACCTCCTCCTCCCTCACCTTCTCTTCAGCCAGTTGTAGTAGCTGTCTCTTGGCCCTCTCCACCTCCCCGGCGGGCCCTCTGACAGTCACCCTGTCTGATCCGGAGCCCTCGGAGGGGAAGTGGATGTGCACCCCGCCACAGTCCTCCATGACGGCCCGCACCAGGCAGCCCTTAGAGCCTATCAGAGAATTGTGGAGCTTGGCTGGGATGGTCACATCTGACTCCTTGATGTTGGCCTGGAGAGAGAGAGAAAGGAAGGAAGGAAGGGAGGGAAGGGGAATGGTTGAATAATCGAGAGAGAGGGAGAGAGAGGGAGAGAGAGGGAGAGAGAGCGACAGAGAGAGCGACAGAGAGACACTGGAGAGAGAAAGAGAGAGTGACAGAGAGAGAGAGAGACACTGGAGAGAGACAGAGAGACACGAGAGAGAGAGAGACAGAGACAGAGAGAGACACTTGAGAGAGAGACAGAGAGAGACACTGGAGAGAGACAGAGAGACACGAGAGAGAGAGAGAGAGAGAGAGAGAGAGAGAGAGAGAGAGAGAGAGAGAGAGAGAGAGAGAGAGAGAGAGAGAGAGACAGAGACAGAGACAGAGAGAGAGACACTTGAGAGACACTTGAGAGAGAGAGACACACACACACACAGTGTTCTCTCACCAGTTCTCTCTGGATGGCTAGGATCCTGTCTCTGGCTGCTTCACAGTGGTTCTTCCTCCCAGTGATCACTATCATCTCACTGTTACTGTTCTCCGTGGGCAGGTCAATCTTAGTGGTGGTCTCCTCACGGATCTGTGGGACACACGCACAAACACACATCATAAGAATGGCATACATTTTAAATGGAGGTTATTAGTTACAAGCATGTGTCAACACTTTAAAGTTAGACCAATATTTTGTCCTACTCTTCACACATTTCATCTCTCACCTTTTTGATGTTGGCGCCTCCTTTGCCGATGATGTTTTTGTGGAACTGTTTGAAGATGGGGATGGAGAGGGAGAAGCTGTTCTCCATCTGGGAGAAAAACAAAAAGGAGCGGTGAGTAACCAGGAAGTGGTCCATTGTAAACAGGAAGTAATGCATGAATCAGTCAGGTCGTACCAGGTCTGCGATGAGTTTTGCCAGAAACTTGGCACACTTCTCCACCTCGTTCTTGGGCCCTCTCAGCTGCACAATGTCACTCTTCTGAGCCGGGTCGGGGAAATTGATCATGACCTGAAAGAGAGCGTCCAAAATAAGTCCGATTTCACACTAGAATGGGAAGTTATACTCATATCATAAAGGGATAAAAAAAAAAAAAGTTGAACCTTGTTACCTCTGGGAACTTATCCCGGACCTCTTTGATCTTCTCCCCTTTCTGGCCGATGATGGCGCGGTGGAACTTCTGCTCGACAATCAAGTCTTTGGTACGCTCGTTCTCCTGCCCAGGGGGGGAAAGAACAGTTGTCACCATTGAATATGGACTCCGTCCAAGTTGCCGGGCCACTATCCCAAATGAATGGGAGGGGATGGCACCCCCCCCCTCCGCCGTCCTCACCATCCTCTGTGCCATTTCCATCAGCTCCCTGCGTGCCAGCTGCACCCCCTTGGGGTCACCCTCGATCCGGACCAGGCCGCTTCGATCCGGCTCCTGTGGGATCCACACCGACACCTTGTACTGCTCTTTAATCCGGTTAACTGAAAAACACAGCATGGGATTTACATGGCTATATATTAGAAAGAGTGTGTGTGTGTGCGTTTGTGTGTGTGTGTGTGTACTCACTGTTGGCTCCGTTCTTGCCGATGAGGTGTCTGTGAAAGCGCTGGTCTATGTTGACGTCAGTGTAGTCCATCCTCACCAGCTTAACACCAGGAAACAGGGTTTACATGTTAGAGTAGACGGCCTGGTTCCTTGCAAGATGTCGTCATATCTAGGGAGGTTCTGTACGTTGGTGGGTTAGGACTGGGCTGCTGTTAATGCATTTGGAAAAGGTGTCATTTGAACAAAACGTATTGAGCGATACATCGATATTGATCAGTTGTGTGTGTATGTGTGTGTGTGTGTGTGTGTGTGAGAGAGTGAGACGGCGACATGCAGCTCTGCGGTGGGAATGAGGGGCCGTCACGCAGCTCCGCGGTGGGGGGCCGAACTCACCAGGTCTCTGATGATGTCTTGTATCTGAAGCTGGGCCTGCTCCACCTCCTCCGTGGGGCCCTCCAGGGATATCCGCTCCTCGCCGTCTGTGAACTCAATGTGAACCTAAACACACAGGGGTTAAAGGTCAGGGGTCAAGCCACTTAAAGGGGTCATCTGGTTCTGGCTCCCTCCACATGTCAGCTCAGTGAGCTAAGTGTGTCTCAATGTAGCTAGGGAGGTAAAGAGCTTGAATCCCTGGAGTGCAGCAGGTATATCCGGCTTTTTAAGAGTAATCCATAAGTAGTGCACTATACAGGGATTGGTTGGCACTACTGACAGACATGTGTCTGAGCCAAGCACTTCCCAGGCGGGTGAGTGTTGTTGTTAACCACGTAAACATATAAACTCATGTTTCTGTCTGCAACCAAATATTTTGCCATATCCCTCGCTCCTTCTCTCCCCCTATCCCGCCTCTCTCCCCAATTCTCTCTCTCTCCCCTCTCTCACTCTCTCATGTCGACCTCTCACACTCACACACCTTGGGTAGCTGCTGTGTGATGCGTCCAATGTTCTGTCCCTTCTTTCCGATGATGAAGCGATGGAGCCAGGCCGGGGCCGTCACTTCCACCACCATCACACTCTTGGCCTGCAGACAGAGAGGCAATCAGGATCAGACACACGCTGTATATCTCTCTCACACACACACGCTGTCACACACACACACACACACACACACACACACACACACACACACACACACACACACACACACACACACACACACACACACACACACACACACACACACACACACACACACACACACACACACGCTGTCACACACACACACACACGCACACACACACACACACACACACACACACACACGCTGTCACACACACACACACACACACACACACACACACACACACACACACACACACACACACACACACACACACACACACACACACACACACACACACACACACACACACACACACACACACACACACACGCTGTATATCTCTCTCACACACACACAACGTGATTAATAAACTACTTGACTTGTTGATTAAAAGCAGAAAACAAATCAGCAAACAAGACAATCGCTCCTCTCCTCTCCCCACTTCCTCCTCCTCCTCCTCCTCCTCCTCCAATCACCTTGGAGTAGACCTGTGTAAGTGCAGGGCCCAGCTTGTCCGGCTCGCCCCTCAGGATGATGGTCTCCGAGCAGGAGTCCAGCGGGGGCATCTCCACAGAAACCCCGGTGGTCTCCATGATCTCATGCAGGCTGTTGCCTTTAGGCCCCACAATGTACTTGTGCTGCGACTTCTTCACCTCCACTGAGATGGAGGTGGTCTTTCTCTTCTGGAGGACGTGGGGAATGTGAGGAAGGGGAAGGAAGAGGAAGGGAGAGGAAAGGGGAGGGGTGACAGAGGGGAAAGGAAAGAGGCAGACAAAAAACGAGACAAAGTGTGCATGAGAGAAAGAGAGTGAGAGAGAGAGTGGAGAGAGAGTGGAGAGTAGAGAGTCTCAGGTACAGTACAGTATTATGCAGTAAAGTACCATTAGCATTCCCATCCTATTGTCTTTCCCTTCCACTAGAATCCATACCCATTATCTCTGCCTGCTCTGTATCACCAACCCACAAACGGCTCCACTGTAGCACAATGTCTCCTTCTCTTCGTCCTCTCTATGGTTCTCTGCACGGTCCTCCATCCATCCTTTACACACTCACTTTCCCTCACCATGAACCTCTATTGTCTAACATCGTCTGCTTCTGTGAAATCGTGTCTAAGACGCACAAATCCATACAGTCCAGCGTCAACCACAAAGCCCCCAGGCTGTGCGCACACAGGCACACACAGAGGGGGGGAATCCGTTAGTGTTGACGTTCTGTGATTGACTGCTGTTTTGTAGGTTCCTACAGGGTTCAGCTAGCACACCTGTGTAGTTTATTGTATAGTGGTTCCTATGCAACCCGCTCCCTCTCAAACCCAACCTTGACATCAAACACTGACAAAAGGTAAGTCAATGTCATTCAGCGATACATTTGCTTGGATATTATGTGAAGATGTCGGGTTCGGGTCAGCTCTCGCTCTCGCTCTCACACACACACCTTCTCGTCGTAGATGGCCCGTATGCGGCTGATGGCGAGGGCGACAGCCTCCTTCTCCCCGGTGATGACGATCTCGTCCTTGTGCAGGCTGGGCGGGGGGATGCTGACGCGGGCCCCCGTCTCTTGACACAGTTCCTGGACCAGACGGTTGTAGGCCCCAGCGATGAACGGGTGGAACACCTTCTCCAGGGAGAGACGCTCCACTGCTCGCTTGTCCTGGAGGAGAGGAGATGGAGAAAAATGTAAAACGATCAAGTATTGTATGACACACACACACATATCTACACCATAGCATAACCATATCAACATGGGTCTTTTTGTCTGGGTTTCATACCATATCATTAGTAGGGCTGTGACGATAACAATTTTATTCCATGGCAAAAAATGAAAACACGACGTGGACCATTCTCTTTCTTGTCCTTTACAAACCTGCTGTATGTAAAATATTGTGTGCTAATGTGTAAATAAACGTGACTCTAGATGACAACATAATGATGTTTGTTTCCAACATTAGGGCTGGTTTCATAAAAAAGTTAAAGCAGCTTCGTGTTCTGTTTCCTTTCCACGATACTAACAAGTATTGCGATACTGGCATCGTCCCGACCCTAATAATTAGTATGTCAAAAAATAATTAACATATCGCTCAAAGCTGAAGCGTCTCTGTCATCATCATCATCATCATTTTTCCCTTTGACCCCTGGCCCCCTCTGACCTGTTCGGCTGATATCAGCAGTATCTCGTGACGAGCCTTCTCGATGCCCTCCTTGGTGCCTGTGATTCTGATGTTGAGGCTGGGGTCGTCAGGTCGGGGGATGGTGATCTTCGTGGCCGTTTTCAGCTCCAGCTCCTGGAGTTTCTCACCGTTCTTACCGATCACAAACCGGTGGTGCTCCTTGGGGATGGCCACCGTGGCCGAAGCCTGTGAACAAGGGAGGGGAGGATGGGTGGAGGGAGGGATGGAGGGAGGGAGAAACACAAATGTATATCGCAATAACAATAAATATGATCGGTATGACAATTGATATATCGTCCAACCCTACGCTGAACATGGAGAGCCTTTATAACGTTATGCACCTGGGAATGGAGATTGGATTGAAAAACTCAAATTGAAAAACTAAAATCTGAACCTGTGTCTGCAGCCGAGACACGATCTCCTTACGGGCCTTCATGACAGAGTCCAGTTTCCCAGTGACCATGATGGAGAGGCCCTGGTCCTTGGCCAGCGACAGCTCGATGTGAGCCCCCGTCCTCTGCATGATGTCCAGGCACACCTTGGCCTCCTCGCCCCCGTCACCAAACTGGCTGTTGTCCTTGTAGCGCCGCTCCTCCAGGGGCACGTTGAACACCTGGGAGAAGGCGAGGGAGGAGGAGGAGCGGGGGGGAGAAGGTGGTGTGATGCTGAGACCACAACAGACTGTGTTGTACGTGTGCTTCGACATATGGGCCCGTTACCTGGGTGATGACAGAGGCTTTGATGGGTCTGATCTTGGAGCCCCATGCCCCGGCAGGCTCTCCAGACTTGTCCCCCGGAGCTCCCTTATTCTCCGGGAGCGGAGGGAAGGCCTCCAGGTAGGTGGGGATATAGGCCTCATCCTCGGGTACACCGCCTTGAAGGAGGGGAGGGATGGATGGACGGAGAGAGCGACAGAGACATGGAAATAGAGGGGTAGAAACAAAGGCAGAAAGAGAGATTAATGCAACCTCAAAGGCAGAAAATGCCAAACCGACACTCAAAACACAATACAAAATCCATACAGACTTAGCAATAGCCTTAAAGCGTTTTCTTGACCAGAGGTTACATTCCTAACGTAGAAAGCGTAAAAGAAAGTTCCCACATTCTGTTTTAAGCGGACAAGGAAGCTTGGCTGAAGAATGATGTATCCCTGAAAACCGGATGCATTCGCTTGTAGGCAACTCCAATAAGGGTGAGTAAATAGAACTCTATCCACTGGTCCCAGACCAGTAGAGTACCTGTCATCTCCTGGTCTTTGATTCCGCTACGGTGCTCGGCAAAGCTCTCCGGGGTCAACACAGCCACAGAGCTCATGGTTCAAGAGTTATTCCACTGGAAGAGAAGGTGAAGAAGACATGGAAAGAGGATAGTATTAAACGCTGAGCCATACGTTTGTGGTCCCAAACTGCTTCCTCAAGTGTGACAGCCCACCATAAATACCGACTGGAGACAATTATTTGATCATTAATAGCCTGATAAGAGTTCTCTCTAGACCACCCCTCTCCTCATATACTGCACTCTCTTTATAATTTAGGCCTGCGGTTCCTTCTCCAGTATTATATCCTCAGTGGGTTTCTAGTCCCAGAAGAGAGAGCGACTCCCACTAGGGTAGTGGTTTAGCACCTGAGATTCAGCACCAATTAAAACCACACACACCTTGATGGAAAATACATAGACTACAACACATCCATAGGCTAAACCTTTGAGTTACAACAGATTTACGATTTCGATCTCGTGAAGGAAAAACAGAGATAACGTATAATGGGAAGACATGCGTTTAAACTTTGTGCCAATAGCTATCCACCTTTCCTGGCCAGAGAGACCGGCACTCACCTGCAAAAGGTCAGTTACCAGAGAGTCCGTCCAGTTGGTGGCTACCGTAATCGTTTCAGTGCGAGTCTGCGGGTTTGGTCCTGGACGGAAAGACAGAGACATACAGAGGAAAGATCAATCAAAAGCCCAGTGTGGGGGCTGGTCAAAACAGTACTGACAAACAGAGGGGAAAACACTGACAAGCAAAGATTTATCAAATACACCTTTCATCTCTCTCTCTCTCTCTCTCTCTCTCTCTCTCTCTCTCTCTCTCTCTCTCTCTCTCTCTCTCTCTCTCTCTCTCTCTCTCTCTCACAGACACACACACCAAAACAACAAGCTCCCTCACCCCGCAACCCCAGTGATTTTGTTAGCCCTCAAGAGTAGGAACCAGGCCCCTGCTGTGGTGGTTCATGTCCAGGGGCCAGCAGGAGCAGCAGTAAATAGATGGTACTATGGATAGACTCCCACTCTCTTCTCCCCCTGTTCTGGCTCCTTCCCTGGACACCTGTGTGTTTGTGTGTGTGTGTGTGTGTGCCCTGAAGACCTGGCAGCCTAATTGGCCCCTCTGCCTGGGAGCAGAAAGGAGCACCAACTACCTTCCGCTGGGATGAGACTCACAGTGCACACACACACACACACACACACACACACACACACACACACACACACACACACACACACACACACACACACACACACACACACACACACACACCTCTGAGCATTAAACTTAAACCTGATCAACAGAATTGTTGACATGCAAACAGAGTTAACAAACAGGATTGGGGTCATGATAAAACCCAACCAACAACACAAAACACATTGTTCAGTACGTGTAACACACACACACACGCACGCACGCACGCACGCAGTGGATAGTGAACTAGTACATTGCTGAATAATGCGCATAACTAAGCATTTATTGTTTCATCCATGATAGCTTGCCACATAATGAACATAAGCTAGCTACAGTAACTAACGTTAGGCATTCAGCGAACTAACAGTAACAGTGCAGGCTGACAGGCTAACGTTGACTGATAATCGGCTAACAAGCCTGCTATAATGTATATGGATTAGCTAGCTACCATTAGCTAGCTAGCCAGACAGATAACGGTAACAGTATTTTGCATCGCTAGCTGTACTGTTACTTTAGCTGGCTAGCTAACTATAGCTGGTGTTGTTACACATTTTATAGCTACTGTACTGTACTGTACTGTACTGTTGTGATCATGTTCTCCACAATACTTGCAATCTCTTACATTGAAATTACATATTGTATAACAACACACATATTCTAACGTGTAAGTAATCGTACCTTGTAAAACGAAATTTAAATGCTCTTCAATTTGACCGGTGATGTAAACACACGCTCCCTCACACATTCAATCACTGATTGGTCTGAAAGCCTTTCCCTAGCGGCGGAGGGGTTTCCACGTACGGTTAGTGCTATATGGAATCATTGGGACGTCCTTACCCTAACCGTACCCTTGCCCCTATCCTTGCCCTAACCCTTATCGTTACCCTTGCCCTAAACCTTATCCTAACATTATAAGCAGGGTGGTTCGAGCCCAGAATGCCGATTGGCTGACAGACGTGGTATATTAGACCGTATACCACGAGTATGACACAAATTTTATGTGTACTGCTCTAATTACGTTGGTAACCAGTTCATAACAGCAATAAGGTGGTATATGACCAATTTACCACGGCTAAGGTCTGTATCCATTCGCTCTGTATTGCATCGTACATAAGAACAGCTTTTAGCCGTGGTAAATTGGCCATATACCACAACTCCTCGGGCTTTATTGCTTAAATAACACATTGAACCGTAACCCTAACGTAATCGTTTTAAACGTCAACTTCAGAGGAGTGACGTCAGAGTTGGGACGTCCCAAGAATGCCGTTTAGACTTTTCATTTCACGCACACAACGTCAAACCAAAGTAAACACCACTCCCTCACCACTGAAAAGCCGCAGTATCTTCTCGCGGCAGGAGTAGCTACGCTAGTTAAATAGACCCTTCTCTGCCTAACTACGTATTTTATTCTATGCAATGGAAAAAATGCAGTACATACGTACTAGGCAACGTATTGCATTTTCACTCTCCATTCATAAATTATCCATTGCATATACAATGTATGTGATCAAATTATTTATGATTATGAAAATGCACAAATCCCACAGCACTTTATGAAGAGATGCTTTGCCTCCACATTCTGAAAATTAGGCCATTTTTCAGATTGCTTTGTAAGTGACCGGATCTACTTCTCATTCATGGCAAACGGTCTTTTATTTTAAACACAAAATGCATATATTAATAGCACTGTAATATTTGGAAAACATGGTTTCAATGTTTAAAGTGTGACAATAACAAGTGTAATGGCTATTCAATAAAAAAAATCATAGAATAACCAAGACTGGACTATAACCCAATAGATTATTCTGAGTATGATTTGACAGTCAAAAGTGTAAACAGTGTACAGTGTAAAAGTTTCTACAGACTCCAGATTATTGAATTGTTTCAAAAAATTGTCGCTAGAAGAGAGTAGTAAACAAAACAAAAAATGAATCGTGGCTAAAGGCAATGTCGAGGGGCGGGACATGAGGCAGACACTGTCACTAGGAACTCCCTCTTGAGCACCTGTCAATTTGTGCACCTGTATGGAAGGAAATGAATTACACAGTAAATAATCTGCGTCTATGTAATTATGAATTATGGCAATAAGAGACCTATAGTCATAAAAAAAGAAAGAGAAGATCAATATTATAAAAAGTAGGGCTATTTAAAAGGATTTAGGCTATTTAGTAATTCCTGACAATGCTTCTCAAGCACTTCTATTATAATATCTCTCCACCAGTGTGTCAGTCGGTGTGTTGTTTTGAACGGGCGTTTACTCTATTGAAAGCGAGCGAGTTGTGTTCAGTTTGTGTTGTGTGAGATGAGAGGGAGACAGAGGAAGGAGAGGGTGGAGAAATCTCGGGGGGGGGGGGCACAACCCCACACCGGCAGGCCCACGCACGCGAACGCAAGCAGGAAACAAAGAACTGGCAATGATGAAATCGCTCCCGAACCGCATACTAGGATCTACAGCGAAACAATAAAGAATACTCAGAGAACACTATCGTTCGTTGTGTTATTATTATCGTGTATGTTTAGACTACATTGTATTTGATGGATTTGATGCATAACCTGACTAGTGTAGCCGCGACTGATTAAATATACTTGTTTTTTTTTAACATCGGACGAGGACGATTTATAATCATTGACAGGGGTTTTGTCAAGGCAACAATTTGACATGAACTGGATTGTCGTTGGATGATTGTTTACGGACGTGGATGCGAATCTACTGGTGAGTAGCATGCACTTGATTCACTGTCTGGCTGCCTACGATTTTGACAGTAGTTTGACAAAATCAATTGACATATCAAATGTTGTAGTTACATTTGTGGATCTTCAGTTCAGATTGCAAGATTTTATTGTATACATGGTCCAACACAGTATATATATGTTTTTCTTTTACAGTTTTTCATTACTTAACAATTTTCATAAACTTAAAGGTCTGAAACATTAATATGAATATTTTTTGGGGGTGTAAAAATGCAACTACGAGGCAGTGTTTGTGTGTGTGTGTTTCCTGTCAAAACACACCTTTTTCCGCTCTTCCCGACAAACAGACATAGAGAGACGATATTGTTTATAATGGCTATTGTCAGTTCTTCCCTAGACGCTGTGTCCAGTGCTCTAGATTTCCCTTCCTAAAGCCCCCGTCCTGTGACACTTAAGAGCAGATGGCCAAATAGACACACACACACACACACACACACACACACACACACACACACACACACACACACACACACACACACACACACACACACACACACACACACACACACACACACACACACACACACACACACACACACATGCCTGTAGTTAATGGATGAAGGTCCACTAAAGCACTTAGGATCGTCAGCTGGACTGCCAAACTGGATGGATAACACAATGAAAATCAATCTTAAAAAACTGAGTGGGTCGGTGCACACTGGGGCTCTCCAGGATTGATCGAGAGATACAACGGCTGAACGTTTTGACAGAGTGAAAGACTGGCCTAGTGACCTAGACATGATAGCATGTAGCCTGTCTGCCTGCCTGCCTGCCTGAAACACAGAAGAACGCTGCTATTGACTGAAACAGGTCAGAAAGCAAGGGTGGACAATAGTTATCCATACTGATGGTTGGTCATAGACAGGCAGAGGGGGTTGTACACTTAAGGGGACATAATGCATACTGCATTGTCTATGAGTTATTTGTGTACGTTCACAACCAACAAGCAGCCACCCCTACTTACATTGTTAATCAAAACCTGAGGCTAAAACTGGAACCAGAATTGACCCACACTGACGCATCAAGCTGAAAGTAGTTAACAAAGTCTAAGTTGGTGTTATGTGGTGAAAGAGTCTGGGTTTTTTCAGTCAAGTGTGAAAGTGTGAAAGTGTGAAAGTGTGCCATAGTCAATCGTTCATGCAGAAATGTGCATACAGGTGTGCCATTGGAGTCTGTACAGATGTATAATCTCACTTCTGCTGTTACAGGGAGCGACGCAATAACCTCCCTATAGAGAAGTCTTGCCGTATAGGGGGGGATGAGTATTGGTACGGTGACCCACCTAATCTCTCTTTTGGTTTAATACGGCAAGAGCTGTATTGGCTATCGACCTGCCGTTTTAGTGTCAATTTTTTGAATGACCTTGCGATGAAATGAATAGTTTTGTTCATTGACATCAACTTTTTCCCCCTTTTTTATAGAAGGACGGGAACTAGAAAAGGAGGTCCACTTCCCTCGGCTGTTTTGTATGAATGGAGTGAATGCAACGAATGAAGGGTATTGAATGTCATGTTCCGAGCTCGTACAGAGTATCAGATGGGATGCCAGATCATCTGATCAGAATGTCTGCGCTGCACACACCCTTAGCAAGCATTCACATTGTGCACATATGACTTACATTCTTACAGCGTTACATTTGATCATGTCTCGCCGAGATAAAAGGGCTCTTACTGTAACTTACCACGTGCTGGTAAAGATCGCTTCAGAGTGCATTGACTGCATGGAACTGTAGCTCAGTGTGTTAGCTTTTTATTGGCCAAAGCGCATGACTCCCAATTCACATACCGCTCCAACAGATCCACAGGTGATACAATCTCTATTGCACTCCACACCCGCCCTTTCCCACTTGTTCAAAAGGAACACCTATGTGAGAATGCTTTTCATTGGCGACAGCTCAGCGTTCAACACCACAGTGCCCTCCAAGCTCATCACTTAGCCAAGGACCCTGGGAATGAACACCTCTCGCTGCAGATCCTGTACTTACTGATGGGACGCCCCCAGGGGGCGAAGGTAGTTAACAACACATCTGCCACGCTGACCCTCAACACGGGTGGCCCCTCAGGGGTGCGTACTTCGTTCCCTCATGTACTCCCTGTTCACCCAGTACTGCGTGGGCGCGCACAACTCCAACATCAACAAGTTTGCCAACGACACAACGGTGGTAGGCCTGATCACGACGACAATGAAACAGCCTATGGGCAAGAGACCTGGCAGTGTGGCGCCAGGACAACAACCTCTCCCTGTCAGCAAGACAAAATGAGCTTATCGTGGACTACAGGAAATTTTGGGCCGAGCACGCCCCCATTCACATCGACAGGGCTGTAGTGGAGCGGGTCAAGAGTTTCAAGTTCCTCGGTGTCCCCATCATTAAGGATCTATCATGGTCCAAACACACCAACACAGTCATGAAGAGGGCACGACAACGCCTTTTCTCCCTCAGGAGGCTGAAAAGATTTGGTATGGACCCTCGGATCCTCAAAAGGTTCTACAGCTGCACCATCGAGAACATCTTGACTGGCTGCATCACCGCTTGGTACGGCAACTGCCTGGCATCCGACCACAAGGCACTACAGAGGGTAGTGCATACGGCCCAGGACATCACTGGGGCTGAGCTCCCTGCCACCCAGGACCTCTATACTAGGCGGAATCAAAGACTCCAGCCACCTAAGTCATAGACTGTTCTCCCTGCTACCGCACAGCAAGCGGTACCGATGCACCAAGTCTGGAACCAACACAACCCTGAACAGTTTCTACTCCCAAGGCATAAGACTACAAAATAGTTAAGCAAATTGCTACCTGGACTATTTAACTATCTGCATTGACCCTTTTTGCACAAACTTTTTTGAACTATCACATATGCTGTTTTTTTTTGATTACGATATGTGACTTTATTCCTAGTTATACAGTATGTACATATCTACCTCCATTGCCTTGTACCCCTGCACATCGACTCAGTACAGGTACCCCGTGTATATAGCCAAGTTATCGTTACTCATTGCGTATTTATTATTCCGTGTTTTACTTTTCAAATATTTCTCTCTTTTCTTTCTCTCTGTATTGTTGGGAAGGGCCCGTAAGTAAGTCAACATTTCATTGTTAGTCTACACCTGTTGTTTACAAAGCATGTGATGAATGCATTTTGATTTGACCACATGAGCCATTCCAAAACGGTACAGTAATTTCCCTGTTTCCAATCGTTTTCCTTATCTCCCTCCCCATTCCCCTCCAAATATAATTCTCTCTCTGCCTCTCTCTCTCTGTCTCTCTCTCTCTCTCTCTCTCTCCGTTACTTTGCTGTCGTTCATTAACAAACTTGAAATGTCTGAATGGTCTCTGGCATAAAGCATTAAGGAGATTTGCTCTGTTGTTGTTGAGCTTCCTGTTGTGAAACGCATTACGTAACCTGTTTTCCCCGAGATGGAAACCGTATATTTATTATTCTAGGTGGCATGCTTGCAATACGTTCAAAATTACGCCATGCCTGGGGGACATGGCACTCACTGAATTGACTGGATTCATGGTTCCTCATCTGTGGTTAGCTGTATGTGTGTCTCCTCCTTCCAGTCCAAAGTTCCAGTCCTCTCTCTCACCAGGACAAAGTTACCTTTCCTGTCTCAGGGATCTTTAATGCAGCGACATAGCTAAGAGAACTCTATTCAATTATTTGGATGTGATTGCTAATGGATGCGCTGTGTTTTATGATGTGTGTGAAGTTTTATTACTGTCATATTAAATACTTATAATGGTTGTATTACCGCATATTAGACCTGAGAACATAAAACAGTATAATGACAATAGTAGTGTGACACTAGTCTCTGTCAGACTGTCCTCATTCAGACTTGCTGTATTCAGTCTCTCTCTCTCTCCCTCTCTCTCTCCCTTTGTCCTCTCCAGGTGAAAATGTCACACCCAAACTGACCTTTGACCTGAAAGCCTGACCTCCTGACAGGTCAGAGCTCAGATTGGAATACTCCCGGAAATACAGACCACCCTCCAATATGTCCCTCCCGGAACCTTCCATACACCCCGCGTCCCCCTTACCCTCCAGACCGGAGGCCAAACCCCGGCCCCCAATCTCTAGGAAACCCCCTCCCTCCAACGGATCCCCCTCCACCCCCTCCCAACTCGGGGAGAGGGGCAGCACAGGCAGCAATTCCAGAGGTAAAGTCAAGAGCATAGTGAGCAAGTTCAGTCACCCAGAGACTACACCTACCACCAGAGGATATGCTACACCAACTGCCAATGGCACCACCGTCAAACCTCCTCTCCGGACCCGAGGGCCCAGGAGGGCCCCCACGGTCAAGCCCAAACCGTCCCGTGCCTCCATCCAGCAGTCTGCGAGTCCAGACCAGGCCCCTCCACTGCCCATGAAGAGGAGCCGGATCCTGCGGCAGCAGAGCGACCAGGCCAAGAGGGACACCCCTGGAGGAGAGGAGGGCATCCCAGCCAGTCGATCAGGTAGAGTTTGTTTTTAATGCAATCAGATAGTGGCCGTGTCTGAAATATCTGTACTTGCGTTCTAAATAGTAGGCATTTTAGGTATGCAAAAAATATGTTTTATAGTATATGACATTTTTTTAAATGTAGTATACTTTAAATGCCAGGATGTCATACTCATTTCTGCTTTTTATCTAGTAGAATTCACTGCACAATATTGAGGAAGAGAGTCGTCATGACAACAGCTGATAATCAGCTGAGAGGAGCTCTGTACCAAATGAAGGAATGGAGGGAATCAACACAACTGTGTATTAGATGACACATTCTCAGTAGGATGAGACTAGCAGGCTGATATTTGTTGCTTACTGTATTAGTTTTTACCAAACAGGACATTCTAAATAGTATGTAGTACGACTAGTACACAGTATGTAGTTTTAGTAAGTTGTAGGCAAAACAGATTTTGGACCCAGCCAGTCAGTATATCGATTGATCAATTCATGAATCAGTATTAATATCCTCTCGAAAAAACTATGTTATGATAGGGACTGATCATTTGTTATGATTAGCAATGTAGCCTACCTATCTACTAAGGCAAGCAATGCAGACAGGGCAACAAAATACACAGGTTAGCTTTCCCACGGATGCCCGTTAATCAAGTGTTGCCAACGGTAACACATGACCTAATCATCAGGAAGCGCTAACAGTCGTCCCAACCCAACAAGCTAGCCCTAGGGTGGCAAGTTAAGAAAAAAATCTGTCCGGTATCTGAGTGTTACAAACATTGACACGTTTCTTTGCCAGTTTGATACCATTATGCAGCATGCCACATGCGAGTGCAGTATGTTCCTTTGAGCGCGGAATCTGTGCTCAGGTGTGTTGCCTCATTCCTGAGGCCTAGAGGGTGACACGTTTCCCCTTTACCCAGAGACAAAACGACTACCCTAAACAGCCGGAAACCGGTTTTGTCAGTGCACCTGTATAGGTAAACCGGTTTTCCTTGAATGGTATTTTATCTCCATTTATTTTATTTTATATTTATTGAACTAGGAAAGTCAGTTAAGAACACATTATTATTTACAATGACGGCCTACCAAGAGGCAAAAGGCCTCCTGCGGGGTCGGGGGCTGGGATTAAAAATCAAATAAAAACATAGGACAAAACACACATCACGACAAGAGAGACACCACAATACTACATAAAGAGAGACCTAAGATGAAAACATAGCATGGCAGCAACACATGACAACACAGCATGGTAGCAACACAACATGGTAGCAGCACAAAACATGGTACAAGCATTAATGGCCACAGACAACAGCACAAAGGGCCATAAGGTAGAGACAATAATGCACCACGCGAAGCGGCCACAACTGTCAGTAAGCGTGTCCATTATTGAGTCTTTGAATGAAGAGATGGAGATAAAACGGTCCAGTTTGAGTGTTTTTTGCAGCTCGTCCCAGTCGCTAGCTGCAGCAAACTAAAAAGAGCCGCGACCCAGGGATGTATGTGTGCTTTGGGGACCTTTAACAAAATGTGATTGGCAGAATGAGGGCTGCAGTAGGTATCTCAGATAGGGGGGAGTGAGGCCTAAGAAGGTTTTATAAATAAGCATCATCCAGTGCGTCTTCAAAGCAAATTTGATTTGTCACATACACGTGCTTAGCAGATGTTATTGCGGGTATAGCGAAATGCTTGTGTTTCTTGCTCCAATAGTGCAGTAATATCTAACAATTTCACAACAATACACACACATTTAAAGTAAAGGAATGGAGAATATATAAATATTGGGTGAGCAATGTCAGAGCGACATAGACTTAGTTACAGTTGAATAGGATAGAATACAGTAGATACATATCAGTCTCTCTGTCCCAGAGTTGATGCACCTGTACTGGCCACACTTTCTGGATGATAGCGGGGTGAACAGGCAGTGGCTCGGGTGGTTGTTGTCCTCAATTATCTTTTTGGCCTTCCTGTGACATTGGGTTCTGTATCTGTTCTGGAGGGCAGGTAGTTTGCCCCAGGCAATACGTTGGGCAGACTGCACCACCCTCTGGAGAGCCCTGCGGTTATGGGCGGTGCAGTTGCCGTACCAGACGGTGATACAGCGAGACAGGATGCTCTCAATTTTGCATCTGTAAAAGTTGAGGGTTTTAGGTGCCAAACCAAATTTCTTCACCCTGATTTTCCCTACCTACGCCACCTGGGGGGCGGCCCGTCAGGATGTACAGGACCAAGTTGCACAGTGAAGGGTTTAGACCCAAGAACACAAGCTTAATGATGAGCTTGGAGGGTACTATGGTGTTGAATGCTGAGCTATTGTCAATGAACAGCATTCTTACATAGGTATTCCTCTTGTCCAGATGCTATGGGGCAGTGCGATGGCGATTGCATTGTCTGTGGATATATTGGGGCGGAAAGCAAATTGAAGTGGGTCTAGGGTGTCAGATAAGGTAGAGGTGATATGATCCTTGACTAGTGTCTCAAAGCACTTCATAATGACAGAAGTGAGTGCTACGGGGTGATAGTCATTTAGTTCAGTTACCTTTGTTTTCTTGGGTCCAGGAACAATGGTGGACATCTTGAAGCATGTGGGGACAGTAGACTGGGATAGGGAGGGATTGAATATGTCCGTAAACACTCCAGCCATCTGGTCTTCTCTGAGTATGCGGCTAGGGATGCCGAAGCCTGAGAGCTAGAAGCACGGCAATCTTCTCTGTCCGCGCCATTTTCAAAATTGCGACGGGTGTAGTGTACAGAGATGACCAGTTTTGTACAGTACTATAGAGTGCAGTTGTGTCCTATAAGAAGCATTGTTGGCAAATATTTTTTGTTGTTGTTGTTTAAAAAAATGTTTTTACCCCCTTATCTCCCCAATTTCGTGGTAGTTACTATCTTGTCTCACCGCTACAACTCCCGTACAGGCTCGGGAGAGACGAAGGTCGAAAGCCATGCGTCCTCCGAAACACAACCCAACCAAGCCGAACTGCTTCTTAAACTAGCGCGCATCCAACTCAGAAGCCAGCCACACCAATGTGTCGGAGGAAACACCGTGCACCTGGCGACCTGGTTAGCGTGCACTGCGCCCGGCCCGCCACAGGAGTCGCTAGTGCGTGATGAGACAAGGATATCCCTACCGGCCAAACCCTCCCTAACCCGGACGACGCTAGGCCAATTGTGCATCGTCCCATGGACCTCCCGGTCGCAGCCGGCTGCGACAGAGCCTGGGCGCGTACCCAGAGTCTCTGGTGGCACAGCCCACTGCAACACACGGGAAGCCTCATTGGTGGCAAATCTGATGGCCTAATGGTAAAGAACATCTAGCCGCTCGAGAGCACCCTTGCCTGCCGATCTATAAATTACGTCTCCGTAATCTAGCATGGGTAGGATGGTCATCTGAATCAGGGTTAGTTTGGCAGCTGGGGTGAAAGAGGAGCGATTACGATAGATGAAACCAAGTCTAGATTTAACCTTAGCCCGCAGCTGCCGGGGCGGCAGGGTAGCCTAGTGGTTAGCGCATTGGTCTAGTAATCGGAAGGTTGCAAGTTCAAACCTGTCATTCTGCCCCTGAACAGGCAGTTAACCCACCGTTCCTAGGCCGTCAATGAAAATAAGAATTTGTTCTTAACTGACTTGCCTAGTTAAATAAAGGTTAAACAAACAAATACTCCCAAGTACTTGTATGAGGTGAATACCTCATGCTCTAAACCCTCAGAGGTAGTAATCACACATTCTTCTTACCAAACCACATGACCTTTGTTTTGGAGGCGTTCAGAACAACGTTCAAGGCAGAGAAAGTTTGTTGGACACTATGAATGCTTTGTTGTAGAGCGTTTAACATTAAATCTGGGGAGGGGCTAGCTGAGTATCATCCATTTATATGCAGATGATAGGGGCCTCCCGAGTGGCGCATTGGTCTAGCTGTGCCACTAGAGATCCTGGTTCGAGTCCAGGCTCTGTCGTAGCCGGCCGCAACTGGTAGACCCACGGGATGGCTCCCAATTGGCCCACCGTCGTCCAGGTTAAGGGAGGGTTTGGCCGGCACATATGTCGCTGTCCCATCGCACTCTAGTGACTCCTGTGGAGTGCCGGGCACATATACGCTGATATGGTCGCCAGGTGTACGGTGTTTCTTCCGACACAAAGGTGGGGATGGCTTCTGGGTTAAGCGGGCATTGTGTCAAGAAGCAGTTCAGCTTGGTTGGGTCCTATTTTGGAGGATGCATGGCTCTCGACCTTCGCCTCTCCCAAGTCCATTTGGGAGTTGCAGCGATGAGACAAGACTGTAACTACCGATTGGATACCACAAAATTGGGGAGGAATTTTTTAAACAATAAAACAACAACAAATATAAATGGATGAGAGAGCTTCCTACTGCTCGAGCTATGTTGTTGATGTAAATTGAGAAGAATGTGGGACCTACGATCGAGCCTTGGGGTACTCCCTTGGTGACAGGCAGTGGCTGAGATAGCAGATGTTCTGACTTTATACCCTGCACTCTTTGAGGGAGGTAGTTAGTAAACCAGGCCAAAGACCCCTCAGAGACATCAATACTACTTGCCTGAACGAGAGCCAGTCAGCCTGAGTATGTGTGTGCCGAGTGATTTACCAAATGGAATTCTTGAGGTGGAGTAACTCTGCCAGATCACGATTGATGAGCGTTTTATGGCATGCTCATCAGACAGCTTCTACCTCATCAATGATACTAACCTGGTTAAGTAAAGGAAAAAATAAATAAACATATCCCACGTGGGTGTCTGTCCGTCCGTTCGTGTGGTTGTGCGTGCATGTATGTGTGTGAGTGAATGGCAAAGAGAGGAAGAGGCTGAGTAGAAATCTAGAAGAGTGGTAGAGAAAGAAAGAGGGGGAGAGCTGACTGAGGGAAAGCGAGAGGGTTCCTGTCCAAAACGGCAAGAAAAATAAGGAACAGGAACTAGTAGCATTTCTCACTGCAGAAAAGAACAAACAAATATCAAAATATATGTAGTATTAAACACTCATCAGGCTAAACAACTTAAGAATTCTTCCCCAAGTTTGTGACAAAGCAAAAAACAAATCATGAAAGTAGGAGCAACAATTGAAAGCATTATAAAAATAGGAAGGTTGCATGTTAATTTGCCTAAACAGTGAAGTTTCTCTCTCTCTCTCATACACACACACACACGATTTGACTGATGTGCATTCCATTTCCATAAATATTTTATGGCATGCTCATCAGACAGCTTTTACCTTGTCAAGTCTTTACTGTCAAGGCACTGGAGACTCTATTTGCATTGCACTTGTGCTGACTGGCCAGTCCAGTTTGTGTTTAATGCCTAAGGCTTAATGCTGACCTTTCCTAAAACTGAGTTCAGTCAGGACACACACACACACACACACACACACACACACACACACACACACACACACACACACACACACACACACACACACACACACACACACACACACACACACACACACACACACACACACACACACACACACACACACACACACACACACACACACACACACACACACACACACACATGCAGTGAAAGTGATATGTCCTGTTACCACAGGACCAGACTAGACAGGAAGCTACCACAATGATCAGTGAACTCCATCTGCCAAGGTTCAAGGGTCAATACAGGCCTGGAATGGAGTAAGTAAGCCCACAGTCTTGGAGTTCTTGGTAACATAAAAGCCAAACAAAACAGAACAAAAAACGTGTCTTTCTGATGCTTTATTAATTTCCTGTTACTGCAAACATATAAGAAAAAATGGGGCAGTGGATGTTAAAGGGGGTGGGTTATGTTAGTGACATGTTATGGCCTCCCAAACCATCTAACTCTGTGTCCCTCCCTCTCCCCCAGCACCTGACGGAAAAGAGGTAGAGCTTCAGCTGATTGGAGGAGTGGAAGTTGAGCCGGAGCACGGTTCAGGCACGCCCCTTAGCCCATGCTGCGATCAGGACTGCAGTTGTGTGTGCCACCTCCACCGGCCCGGCATGAAGCTGATATGGGTTCCCATCAACAAGGAAGAAGAGGAGGAGGAGGAGGAGGAGGAGGAGGAGGAGGAGATTGTTCTGGAGGAGGAGAGAGGAAGGGAGGGGGATTGCGAGGCAGGGGATGAGGAGGAGGAGGAGGAGGGGGGGGAGAGCGGTTTGTTGAGTGAGGAACGGGCGGGGCAGAGATTCAAGAAGGCAAAGTTTAACCAGGTTCTGGATGTGATGATAGCTAAAGGGAACCGTAGAAGGTCAGACCCAGGATCCCAGGTCATTCTGGCATCCTTGGCCTTAAAACGCTCCCAGTCACCCCCCATCCCTCCTAAAAGAACCCAATCTCCCCCAAGCCATTTGAATGCCTTCATAGAGGAGGAGGACTCTATATATGAAGCTACTCTACTAATGGTGGAGCCAACACCCAGAAAGATCTGTCAAGAACTGGACATTAAGAAACTGGTCCGTTGGTCAAAACTGTCCTCCAGCAACTCGGAGGAAAACACTTCGATCCAGTCCGATTCGGACCCATCCCAAACCCAGACTACCGAGGACGCCCCTCCGGCCATCCCACCTCGGGTACCCCTTGCCCAGGACAAGTCCAAAACACCTGGCCACAACCTAACGCCCGTTCACAGGGGGGGGGTATCGCCTTACCTCAGCCCACCGCGGAGGAGTGGCGCTCCCTGCACCCCTCATCCCCCAACCATTCCTCAAGCCCCATAGTACCCCACCGGGTGGCCCCTCCACCCCCCACCAGCCCCCTGCTGCCCCACAGAGTCCCCCCACCTCAGCCCCCCCAAAACGGGCAGGGACGACAGGAGACTCAGTAACATCTCCGGCCATTCCATCAACCAAGCCATAAAAGGTTGGTATAAAAAGTAAACATGCAATAAACCTGTTTTCTAGCATCTTTTCCCGTGAGAGGTCAGATGTATACAATGTAAAAGGAAGGGTATATTGTTCATTCTTTTGTGTTTCCCTCTAGAACAAGAGGAGGATGGACGCACTGAAGGAGAAAAGGAGGACACAGAGGAAGACTGGTAAGTTCTTGTCTCTCTTCTGTTGACGTCCATCTTTCCTCTTCTACTCTCATCTCATATGTCTTTGTTTTGGCCCTGTTGAAAATCTTACTTCCTCCCTTCCTGTAAGTTACCACAGATCAGTGTGGGTTGGATCAATGAAGGTGATAGGGTATCACTTATCCAATCACATATCAGTGATTACATTCACGGAAGGAAAGGAAGAAGGATGCATTTAGCCATGTTGTATCTATGATCATATATTCTCCGTTCATGCTTTTTTTTAGATGCTCTATTGATATCTGTAAATCAACCAATTAAATCAAGCCACAGCCGGACATGATTACAGACACCTGTGTGTCTTTTCAAACTATATAAACGGGTGACCCGCAGAGTTTGTCATTATACGTTGATGAGAAACGTTATTCAGTCATTGCATCTGACCTCCTAGAGTGTGCGGCTCTCCTTTTCTTTTCCACGTGCTTTACTCCGATAGCCAGCACCTCGCCTAAAAAGGTGTGCGTTTCTTTCGCCTCCAAAGAGTTAGAACCGGGCCTATGTTTCACTAATTAACACTTTCCCAGCTTAGTCAGTTACCTAACATCCTGCCCTTCTTTCCTGTCCCAGTATGCCTGTAGCCCCACCCAGGAGAGGATCCTATATTGACTGGGAGTCCAGACTGCAGGATGGTAAGGTTACCAGGAGAGGATCCTATATTGACTGGGAGTCCAGACTGCAGGATGATAAGGTTACCTGACACAAGCATAACACACACAAAATATCACACTGCTGAATCAGGTGACAAATGACATGCAAATGTAAAAGAAACAGAAAATGCTTGGTATGTCATCATTGTTTGAGGGTCACCAATAGATTAATACCCCACATATTAATACCTAATCTATTTGTATTAAGAGATTGTTTGCCCTTTGAACCCTCTGTGACCTCCTTAGAGCCTCTGTACCAGACGTACCGCGCCACTGTCATCACCAAGGAGATCCGGCGCCAGACGGTGTGCCGCAACATCAGCAAGACTAGTGCCGACTACCACATGGACTGGACTGCCCGCCGTGGTGGCGTGGGCATGGGGTCGGGTGGCGTGGGGGCGGTGGGCAGTGGTACTATTCCATTGCCCACCCCGGGCCAGAGCACCCTGTGGCAGGACATACCAGGAGTACGGGACAGTGGGGTGCTGGAGACTCTCAGCCCTGAACAGTGCAAGTACCAGGAGGTGAGGAAGAGGGGAAAGAGAAGGGGGTAGGGAGAAGCAATTCAGCAATAAAAGAGAAAGGAAGAGTTGAATGGACGTTGTCATGTATTAAGATGGAATCCCCCAGTGAGTGAAGAGCAAGTGTCCAGGTTTTCGAAGATTCCGTTTTTTTATACAATCATCAGTAGGAAAAACTCAAATTTGATGGTGATATTCAATTACGGTTTGAATCTCATATATACTGTACTCGATACCATCTACTGCATCTTGCCTATGCCGTTCTGTACCATCACTCATTCATATATCTTCATGTACATATTCTTATTCCAACGCTCTAACCACTAGCCTACCCTGCCGCCCCATATAAGGTAGTAGTTGTGGAATTGTTAGGTTAGATTACTCGTTGGTCATTACTGCATTGTCGGAACTAGAAGCACAAGCATTTCGCTACACTCGCATTAATATCTGCTAACCATGTGTATGTGACAAATAAAATTAGATTTGATTTGAAATGTATGAATTCACCGTACCATTCTCTCTTCCCTCAGAGTATGTTTGAGGTGTTGACATCGGAAGCGTCGTACCTGCGTTCCCTAAGAGTTCTCACAGAACACTTCCTGGATTCCCGGGATCTGGACGAAGCGCTGATCATCCGGGACAGGAAGACCCTCTTCTCCAATGTCCTGCGAGTCCGGGAGGTCAGCGAGAGGTAAGAGGGAGAGAGAGGAGTAAAGGGATTCTCAGCTAACAGTTGGGAGTCAGAGGAAGGAAGGAAATAAGGAATAGCATCTGACACAGATTGATAGATTTACACCGATCGATCAGGACAATTTATACCGTTAGATCATGACAAATCAAAGTTTACTGGTTTATCATACACAGTTTAGCAGATGTTATAGCCGGTGCCGCACTAATCTCCTAACAGTGCAGTAGAATGTCAAACAAGTACACAAATAATCAGAAACAAGAAATCAATAATGTCAGAATGAATCCAATGATCGAGTTGATCCCATTAGATCAGGAAAATGTATCATGTTAGATCAGAACAATCCTGGTTGTAGGAAAGCTATAATGTGTGCAGAGTGGAGACCCAGCACAACAGTGACCGCCACAGCCACAGGCCACTGCTTTATCCTTGCCGTGACATGAAACAAGGAGGCTGTGTTTTGCCCCACGTTTACACCTGTAGAGTGTAACGCCCCCTTTTTGGTCTTTTGCATAGTAGCAAAGTGGTTCCTATGCAGTCCATGCACAATGTTCATACTGAATACAAGCAGTCTGGTGTTCAGTAGGAACCATGGGCGTTGCCAGCCCTGGTTGTTGCTTTTGTATAAATCTATTCCTATGTAGCTTAGTTGGTGTCAAAGAGAAGGAAGGGGGAATCAAATGTTTGTGTGTTCCATTTTGTTGTATGATCTTGCATGACCTTGAAAGACAAATTGCCATTCTAATCACATTAAACATTTGTATCTATGGAGACATTTTGTGAATATATTACTCAACCTCCTTTATTCTGACTTTCACTGCGTCAATTTTATTGATTGAAAACTACATTTGGCAATTGCAGCCACTCACTAACAGGTGGCCCTTATCTTTAGATGACATTTTTACATCCCTTTGGCAAATATACATTTTAGAAGACCAGCCTACAAATAAATGGCTGCTATGCCTACAACACGTGCATATTCTGGTGACATGATGATCGATGCTTGGCTGCCGTTTGACAAATACAAAATAATCTCGCTCTTTTATCCATAATAACCTCCTCGTCTAGGCTATACCAGCACTGCATCTGCAAGCTTTTGGCTAAGACACACGTGCCAATACCAGCATGGGCACATTAGCTATATAACGCAACATTTTCATTTTTACGTGCGGTAAGTCATCACGCAACAAGTGAATTTGATGGAAATGCATCTCTGGTGGCATATAGTTTTTATGCGGATTTCAGAATATTCACATGAAAATCTGTCGCCAATTGGATGGAAACTGTGCTCGAGTTATTTCCTGATAGTTGCTGGTTAAAAATGCAATCTACACAAGACCTTCTAATCGGCAAGTTTGCATGGGCATGAGTTTCGGCTTTCCATAGTGATATCACCACATGGTAAATTGGTTAATAGACCAATAACAACATAGTTCCAAACCTCTCTGCCAGTAACAGCTAGTTTTTAGTTTTCCCCTCACCACTAAGACAACTCCCTAGCAAAATTCTTTGTTGATGAATAGTTTTTGGCTAAAAAGCTCATTTTGCCAATTGTAATGGAAATCCAATACAGTAAGGTGCATAGTTGTTACCCAGGAATGATGTAATATTGATATGAAAAGAAATGGCTGCATTGGACCTCTTTAATAAACCCCTCATCAATAGAATAAACCATAACCTTTGCCCTTTCAACCCCCCCCCCCCCCATTAGGTTTCTGAAGGACCTGGAGGACCGTATGGACGAAGGTCTGGTGTTCTCCGACATCTGTGACATCATCCACTACCACGCACAGCACAACTTCCCGGCCTACATCGACTACGTCCGCAACCAGATCTACCAGGAGAAGACCTACACATCCCTCATGTAAGTATGGGTCTATTACTAGATCTCAGAGGTAGGGTTGCAAAATCCTGGTCATTTCCCCCAAATTCCCAGATTTTCCAGAAATCCAGATCGGAAAATTCCCGGATTTTCTGATTTTGGGAATGTTGACGGAGGCATCTTGGTCTGATCATTTAACCAGCAAACTAGAAAAAGATGGGACACTGAATAATGTGTGTCCCCACAGGAAAACCAATGTGGCGTTTGCCACGGTCATCACCCGTCTGCAGGAGTCTCCTCAGTGCCAGCGGCTGCCATTCATGTCCTTCCTGCTGCTGCCCTTCCAACGAATCACACGCATTAAGATGCTCATCGAGGTATCATGTGAAGTGGACTACAAAGTGTTTTCTATCACAATGAAATGCATGAAACCACATGACTATTAGATTTGTTTGCCTTGAATCCAGATCATCATTTGTTTGTATTGTGTAACATGGCTTATTGTTGCTTTTGTTCATCAGAACATCCTGAAAAGAACAAAGGAGGGGACTACAGAGGAACAGACCGCCTCCAAGGCCCTGGACTCTGTTTCCAAGGTAACACACCTCTCCTGTTTCCATCCAGCCGTCTGCCTGCCCACAGACATTCCGATTGTTCCATTCTAAAGCACTGTTCCACACCGTTCTGGAATATGGAGCAACGGCGTCAGTCCCCTGGTCTATTGTGTGGGATAGAGGATATCCTATTGCGAGAGGACAGAGAGAGTGACTCAGTGTGTCACTGAAGACAATGACAATCTGACAAAGTGTAGAGATAAGAGATGAGGACTCCCAGCTAGCATATTTGGTTTCTTGGAAGTTGTGTGAACGTACAATTTTGGTTTCCCATTGGTTCTGGGAACAAAGTCATACATTTCCTGACTGGTAAAACAGAATGTTTTTTAAACGTTCTGAGAACGGATGTGAACATTTTGACTGTTCTGGGAATGTACATTTTTAGTTTGCAGGGAGGTTCTGAGAACATTTTACGGTTCCCTGAAAGTTTTCCTGGAAGGTTTTAATACCGTTCTGAGAATAAGACTTTTAATAACATTGCTTGCTTAGTTTGGGTTAACTGTTTTGAAATCCAAGCACAGATAGGACACATGCAAATTAATTTGCTTTGGAATTAATCATGCTAACACGTTTATTTTTTGCTTTACTCTGGCACGGCGTCAGTGAGATTCAAACCTATGATCTTCTGTCCACAATCCATGGAATTGGTACGCTGTGCCACCAGGATGGAGGAAGCATGCCTTTTTTTTATTCATAGAAAGCTGTTCATTTAAGTCTATTCAAACAAACCCCATTTAAAAGGGAACAAGCACTCATTAACACAGTTAACAAGATCAAGGATAGAGAGAGTTTTGTTGATGCTGAGAACAGAATGTACATGTTTTTAAATAACATTCTTAGAATGTTCTTTGAACGATGCTAATATTTTCTTATAGTTTTTATGGAAAATGTTCCTAATGTTCTGAGAACATGACGTTAAATAGAACCATGAGGAAAACGTTATGCAAAGTACTGAAATTCCCACAGAATAACTCTCAGAATTTTCTGAGGACATTACTTTATTTAGAACCATGAGACTTGTGGAAAACATTATGCTGAAGTACTGAAATTCACACCTATGAAACATATGGTTCTCAGAACGTTATGTGCTAGCTGGGTATCCTGCACCATTCCCAGAACATGGTGTGAATGTTGTTTGCAAAATAACCATGCTCTTACCAAGCTCCAAGAAACATATGGTTCAAGGGGACATTACAGTATGTGTTACCTGGGCTGGCGGTTGCTGCTGTGGTAGCTAGTGTTATTCAAGAAGGGAGGGATCCCCTTGAAAAAGAGAAGAACTTGATACGCTTGTGATAGCGAGGAATGGGGATTTTCATGAAATTAGAGAAGGGCTATGAGGATTATTTATCTTGTATGTTTGAGAGAAAAAGTGAAGGGGCAGCCAAGGTGTCTATGATCTACTGTTTTCATTCAGTCTCTTGTTCTTTGTCTCATACAATTTATCTTTTTCTTTCACTTTTCCTCAGATCATAGAGGAGTGCAACACCCAAGTGGGGAAGATGAAACAGGTGGAGGAGTTGATCCACCTCTCCAAGACGCTGGAGTTTGACAAGCTCAAGGTAATCAATTAATCATTCAGTCAGTCAGTTATTCAGTTATTACACGACCCAAATACAATATGAGCCTATCCCTTTCTAATTGATTCTTATACATTTCTCCTTCCCTCTCCCTATGTTCCTCTCCCTTTAATCTTCCCCGCCTCTCTATCAGGCCATCCCCATCATCTCCCAAACCCGTTTCCTGGAGAAGCGTGGGGAGGTACAGGAGATGGCTAAAGGGGGCAACATCTTCAACCTGCGTCCCAAGTTCACCCCTGTCTACCTCTTCCTCTTCAACGACCTGCTCATCATCGCCACCAAGAAGGGGTGAGTCCACCTTATGGTGTTCCTAAGGCTTTGTGAAGCCTTCACAAAACCTTCATAAGGCCTTTATTAATGCTTTACAAGTAATGTATACCACGTCAGGCTAGAATATAGAGGGTGGCTCTACATTCACATGTTCTACACTCATACAGTCTATGACTCATCTTACTGTCCCAGCCCATCAATGTGATTGGTTCCTCCTCTTATCTCCATTAGTTCGGAGCGTTTCGTGGTGATGGACCACGCCCACCGTTCCCTGGTCCAGGTTCAGCCAATAAGAGAGGACCAGGCCCTGGGCCCTAGCTATGAACACTGTTTCTGTCTGACTCTACTGGAGAACCACCAGGGACGCATGATGGAGAGGCTGATGAAGGCCTCCTCACAGTGAGTAGAAAACTGTGTGATATGGAGCACATGGGGATGTGTGATATGGAGCACATGGGGATGTGTGATATGGAGCACATGGGGATGTGTGAAACTTACTCCTCAGCTTGAAGTGTCCCCACTTGCACCACCGAATAGTTCACTTTTCGGTGACGCCTACTGGTAAAACGCTTCGGGGGGGGTGGTCACGTGTGCTAACAAAGCAGAGGTACTAGGTTCGAGCCTAAGTGTGAGCCGAATCAGGAGGAAGTGGTACTCGCTAAACGAGCAGCGTGACATCCTTTACAAATACACAAGTTTATTCGCACTCTATGGTCTGTTTCACAAGTCAGTTCTCTCTTTCTCCTTTTTGCTCGTCTTTCTACCTGACCTGCACAGGTCTGACCTGCACAGGTGGATAGCAGCGTTCCCTAACCCTGGTAACCATGATGGAGATCAGGAGGAAGTCATCTATGATGACTGGGGTGAGTGACTGGGTTAGCTAGCCGCAGTTAGGAAGCCATTAATGACTGAGCTAGTTTGCAAATTCAACCATCCACACACCCATTTAGTCTCTGTTTGCCTTATTGTAAGTACATGGAAACACTTTGTGGTTTGTATTTGTGTGGTTTCTTGATATTTACTGTTGTGTCCTCAGACTGTCCTCAGGTGCAGTGTGTGGAGCAGTACATTGCTCAGCAGGCTGATGAGCTCACCCTGGAACCCACAGAGATCATCAACGTGGTGCGCAAGACCAACGAGGGTAAGACCTGGCAGGACACTAATGACCTCTCATGTGGTTAGTTAGGAAACTGGGTAGCACTTTATTTTACAAATCCAGAAATTATCCGGTCATTACTACTGACACAGTAATAACCAATCCAATTAACCCACTTCTTTTCCCCAACTCTCTGTTATCCCGAAAATTCTAATTCAACCCTTTAACCTACCTTATCCTCTATACTGTAGCAGTTTGATTTGTGAATGTTATTTTGCATGATTTATATGTAAACATCCTAACTCCCCCCTGCACTCACCCATCCCTCTTCTTCTCCTTCATTCTCCACCTCCTTCCCCTCCCTCGCTCCCTCCATCTCTCCAGGTTTGTACGAGGGGATCCGTCTCTCCGACGGACAGAAGGGTTGGTTCCCCGTGGAGAATGTTTTAGAGATCACCAACGAGCATGTGCGGCGACGGAACCTTCGGGAGCGCTACCGGGTCTTTCAGGCCGCCAGCATTGTCACCAACAAGGTCAAGACCCTTCCATAGTGTTGACGGAACGTCAAGGGAACATTCCAGAATAGTAAAGACCATGCCTTGAGGTCAGCTTAATGGTGACAGAACATCAGGAGAACGTCATTCGAACGTTGACAAAATGTTACAGAACATTTAACTGGATAGGGGAGAGTGAACCAGTGCCTGCTCTGCATGCTCCCCTGAATAACTCTTAACTGTAGATATGGGATTTCTGAGAAGCGCTATCTCACTGTGGGTTTTGACTAGAGGCGGCTTGACATTTGCATAAAGTAGAGCAGAGACCGTTTTTTTCTCTACCTGCCCACTATTAGGGTTCTCGCCGTTCACCTTCCCACAGTTCCCCACACATTTCTGTGCCCTCGTTGAAAATGAATGGGGCAGAACTTGCGGAATTCATTGTTTGTGAAAACCCTACGTTATCATATCATGCAATTAGCATGTTTTCATTTTGTACAGATTACTCATTTGTTGGAAGTTATGGGGGAATGTTTTTGTTTTTTTAGGGAACTTTAAAGAACCAGGAAATGAAAAATATGGTAGGAGGATGATGTACTAATTTATTACAGGCAAACAAAAATGGACTCCTCTCTTTAATGTTGAGTATGTATTTGAGTGAGAGTGTATAGTATGAGTGAGAGTGTATGTTTGTGTGTGTGCGAACCTGCACCTAACCCCACACACTGCCAGAGGAAAGCTCCAGTTGAAAAGTTCCCCTGCATCAATGTCAGTCAGGTATACCATACCAGTTTACACGTATCAGGTGGTATATCAAGTATAGATCAAACTCTGAAGTGCCTTCCAATGGATTGTACTCGAAGCACAAGTCCTACAGCTGCGTTATCGTCGTCACTACAGGGTTGAATACATTTGACTGCCATTTCTGGACACAAAAAAAGTCATAGCCAAGTCGCAAACATAATGTCAAGACCACAAAACCTGGTTGTTTGTGATGTACAGTAGTAATATTGGTAACATGGAGCTCTAGTGAAGCCATACTGTTATGATATCAACAGGTCTCTATTACCTCTTTATACAACGGGTAGGTCTAATACTG
The DNA here is from genome assembly GCF_021184085.1 of Oncorhynchus gorbuscha. Taxonomy (NCBI): domain Eukaryota; kingdom Metazoa; phylum Chordata; class Actinopteri; order Salmoniformes; family Salmonidae; genus Oncorhynchus; species Oncorhynchus gorbuscha. The sequence goes on from NC_060197.1 coordinate 30,704,022, forward strand.
AATGCTTATTGGTTAAAACCACATTCCATTCCGTTTGTTTGAGTGAGTGGGTTTACTCTGGTTTAAGACCAGTGTTCTTATTAAAACTCGATCATGTTTTTCAATGGAAGTGTTTTTTTCAACAGATCAAACAAGATTGACTTTAGTCTGAAATATTAATATAATATTTGAACTATTTGGCAAGTAACAAAATACAAAAAGGCACAAAGGAAAATGAAGTGGTTAATTAGACTGTGTGGTGCACACTTGTAAAAAGGTCTTCAATTACAGTTTTGTTTTCTCTAATTGAACCTGAGATTAACTGTCATATGTTGTGCACATCTGTGGGCAATTAACTGAAATGAGGACAACATGGGGTTGTGAGGTCACCCAGTATTAACAGGGCATCCACAGCCATCCCCTCAGACTCTGTGACAGTCCCATTTCTCAGAGCCACCGCATCACAAATACTGGTCATTGGAGGCAAAGCTTCTGGGGATAGGCAGCTTTCATCGTCTTCTAATGGCAGTGCATCACCATCACACTCTTCGGGTGAGAAGTACTGGAGATGTAGATTCTCAGGGCTTCTGTTAGAGGGCCTGTCCAGGGTCTGAGTCTGGTTCCAGGGCCCTTCAACATCCATCAGACTGACCGACTCCTCATCCATAGTGAGCAATGCGTTCGCTGCCTCCAGCTCCACAACAGACCTCAGTCTGGGCTGGTTCTGATGTTGGTGCTCCAAGATGTCTAACACAAAGAGCCCCATCTCTTCAGCTGGAGATGGTTTGGTGGTGGGAATGGACTGACCCACTGATGGCTGGCTAAGGGTTGAGGTGTGATCAATTGGCGATGTCCCTTCAGGACAAGCCACCTGTTAGTAAGATTATATATTATTAGGAATTTCTTTTGTATCTTTACAGACTCACAAAATGTTGCCCATAAACACAGATCTATGATCTGATTACTACCCCAGTCCTTCAGGAGGGAAACCTAACACTGACCTTAGATAAGCTACTAGAGGTACATTTCAACCTACTTCCTTATTTACCTGGGTGGAGATGACGGCAGTGGTGACCTCTGGATGGGCAGGCTTTTGGTGATGGAGCTTCAGTAGGTTGGTTATAGCCTGATCCTCCTCCAGGCTTAGCTGGATCACAGCCTGACTCCGTCCCCTCTCTCTGGGCCTGGGTGCAAGGGGCCTCAGCCTGGGGGTGATGGGCAGATGGGGAGGGTCCCTCCACCAGGTGTGGCCACCCAGGTCTCTGGTAGGGTGGGCTTGTGTTCTGAAGGGGTCAGGTCTGACGGGGGGTGCGGGGCAAAAGGACATGATGGGGCGAGGGGTGTTGAGTTGGAAGCACTCAAAAACCTGCCGTGGAGGGTAAGAAGGGAGGAGTATGGTTCATTTGCAGTTACTGCTTTTATGTGCAAAATACACAAGCGGTCTGTTGTATATCCAGTGCATAATGTAAATAGTGGAGTCCTATGTAGCTCAGTTGGTAGCGCCAGGGTTACAGGTTCGATTCCCACTGGGGACCAGTACAAAAAAAGTCTAAATGTATGCACTCACTACTGTAAGTCTGGATAAGAGCGTATGCTAAATTACTCAAATGTAAAATGAGAAACTGCTTCATTTCAAGTTTCATTAGTGACAAGTTCTGCTCATAACTACCTTCAACGAATGTAAGCGTTTCTACACCACCAGCAGCAGTGAAAACAGAGGATCTTCCTACGGTTCTAACCCCATCTCACTTCCACACCAAAACAAACCAAATGACCTCTCTACACTGTGTTCTAACGTCCCGATTTATTTCCACCCCCACTCACCCTGTCTGACTAGATGGAGGCAATCTAATTCCACTCCCCCAGTCTGTCTGATCCCCCTTTAATCTCTGGACAACCCCCTCAACAGGATCCCAGTCGCCTCCCAAGGCCATAGAGACAGCCCACTCCCACCCCATCATGACCCCTAGTATTCTCCACTAATCTCTAGTAAGCTGGATAACCCCACTGAAAGGGGGCATTTAATAGGTTGTGCTTTATGATTTTAATCAATACACGGGGGATGGTTTTGGGGGTGTACTCTCTCTTTCCTTCTCTTTCTGTTGGCATCTAGCACATTACAGTTATCTGCAATTAAGGCATTGCAAAAGGGCAGATGACTGCATAATTGATGAGATGGATTATGACCAATGATGCTCTCACCTGCAACTCGGTCACGATGTTCGGTACCCGTTGTCCCCGGCGCATGGTGGGGTCCGTGTAGAAGAACTCTGAGGGAGTCATAACTGGTACTGATGGGGGGAAATTGTCCAATAAACAAATATTGGCCTTGATTCATTTGGGAGGCGGGTCTTAAAAATCGGGTTTCGGGGGTCAAAAGTGTTGATGAACATTAAACAAACGATGAGAGTTTAAAAAACATACAGCCCTACTATTACCAAGTCAACCACAAAAGTAAATGTGTAATTTGAAACCTGGCTAATATGTACCAAATCCCAAAAGGTAGCAGAGGGTCCAAGAGCTACATAGGCACCTGAGAGGGGTGGTGGTCCACCTGTCCTGTCCTCACCTGGCTGTTGGTGGGGTCTCCAGGGGTACTGGGCCGATCCCATGGCTGCCATGTACAGGGGCAGGAAGGAGGGATGGTGAAGGGTCCTGTTGGAGAATGGAGGAAGGACCACCTGCCTTGGGCTCTATTGTTAGAGGAAAGACAACACAGATATTGGAATAAGGCAAAGGTATTGGCTGCTGATGATCTAATTTCAAGTATAATTGTCAAACTGTTGTCAAACACCAGTCTAGACGATGGTCATGTTTTTGTGTCGTCTCCATTTACTCAGTTCATGCGTATTATTGTAGGCTACCACCTCGCAATTAAATTGTAGTGTGTTGTTCCAAATCTACTAAACTGTTACTTCTGTATCAGTAGGCTATAATTCTGGAAAACTCACATTGAACTTTGCAGAACCTCCATGTCTGTCGCTCATATCGCTGCAACAACTTTTCTATTTCACTACAACAAATATAATCTGAAAGGACCAGCAACGATCAATGCACAAAGAAAATAAGCGACTAAAACTGTTTTGGAAGCTTCAACTATTTCTAATGAATTAGCAACAAGCTCTTAAGGTACGAAAACATGTTCGCACAAGTTTTGTTGTGGCTTGAACCACAGGCGTCATAGACAATTGATGCGCATTGACATTTGGTAAATGAGCATGGCGCTACCTGCTGGCCATATTAGGGATCAATGATTCGTCTCTGACTGAATAATATATGTATTGGCTACATAATATATAATAATAATCTGAATCCATTAAACCTACGTTCAATGACGTATACGTACTATCGAGATGCATTGTTGATCAGTGAAATTGCATATTGCAACTGTTTTAAATCCGTGGTCAATTATGTTCTTAGGATAGGCGAGTATAAAAATTTACATTTACATTTACATTTAAGTCATTTAGCAGACGCTCTTATCCAGAGCGACTTACAAAAACAAGGCACCCATGCTGTCTGACTTTCCATAATGGGAAGAACACTGTGAAGATGTTGATCAAAGATATGCAGCTTTATTAAATAAATGGCATCTGGATTTTACTTCAGGTAAAGCTCATTCATTTAAATAGTTTTATAAAATATTGCTAACTGCTATAATAGTGATTCAATTTGTCTTCAATTCTATTGCAGGGCAGTGATTGGTTACCAATTGATTCATTCTCACCCCTCTTTAGTTTCCTTCTGTCAGTGTGACAGGAGAAGTTGGAGGCTCTGGGCACAACATGGCCAGGCAGAGGGAGGATACTGAACATGTAGCCACATTGACTCATACTGCTTAGTGATGGGATGAACACCATCCGCATCTAGAGGAGGGAAAGGATTCAATGCGTACGGTCAAGTCTGATTTTAAACAATTTTAGGTCAAAGGTTTACACTTAAAATGTATTGAAACAAAACCACGTCAATAAATGCATCATTACCTTACCAATAGCTTCGAATCGAGGTTCAATATCAGAAAATGCCAAGAGCGCAGACACCACAAGACATCAATCCCGACATTCAACCTGAACAGTTCCCGAAAGACGAAGTAAAGGTAATACCAATCAGGCTTCCATTGTTTTAAAAACGTTATTATAAAACGTATCATAGGCTAGAAGAAGTCGTAACCACTGTAAACCCACAAACACTGCAAGCAGTATAAAGGAAAAGGGACATGCTGTACTACTCGTCTAGTTACATTGACTGTAGAGTACGACCCAAGCACTTCTATGTTTCCGTTCCACTCTCTGGATGATTCCGACTGTATCTCTTCCTTGTTGGGCAGGATATCAACCCTGACAACATTGATCTTTAACCTATTTCGATGTTAATGAAGCAAATAATACATATAACGATTGTGTTGATCCAGATTCAAATTTCCTGAAATTGACCAGAAATAAGTGTCACTTGTGATTACTGCAATGTTAAGTAATTTAACAACCTGTATAGCAGTACATAATCCCAAGACACGTTTATTTTCGACCTTGCGTTTGAACGTTCGCAGGCTTCCTAAAAAAAACATGATCACCTTGGTCATTACCTGTCTTTTCTTAGTCATGAATGTTCCATTGTTGCTCTTTCAGAAAGATGGTTGACTGAAGAGACAACCACGCTTTATGATATGTCTCATTATAATGCTGTTTGTTCACCACTGTAGAACCTCAACATCCGATAACATTGATGTTGAATCTCTTTTCATAAAAATGACCTGTTCATTTTTTGGTGGTAAAGAAGTGCTCATTGAATGCATCTATCGGCCACCCGATTCTAACATTGGTAGTTTCATTGATATCCTTGCATCAACCTTGGATTTGATTAATAATTAAGATAAAATGTGTTTTCTATTGGGTGATTACAACATACATTTATTTAAAAGTGATAACCACTCACTGCCGTCAGACTTTTTGAATAATTTATACTCTAGCGATCTGTATTACCTCATCTATAAACCCACGCGAGTGACCAGTTAGTTCACCTGCCGCCCTTTTTGATAATATTTTGAATAATGTGGTTAATACAGGTATATTTTACATTGACATTTCTGATTACTTTCCAATTTTCCACTTTTCTTTGGCAGCTGAAAATGAACAGGTGGGAATATTTAGTAGCATTAAATGTAGAATATTTAACTACAGTAATTGTGAGCGCTTTAAGATGTTGATTGATGATATTTCTTGAAAAAAATAATTATAATCAGGCCGATGTGGAGTCTGCTTACCAGACTTTAACCTTGGTTTTACAACCGGTCTCAAATAATCCAGTTTAAAAAAAGAAGTTGTATAAAACAATTCTCACAAATCCTTCTCCCCTAAATTCTGCAAATTTACTGACCTACTTTGGATATCCCCGCAAATATGTTTTACTAACAAATTCCAAGAATCCTTAACTAATAAGTCAACTTGGAAAATCGCTTATCAACTGTTGAGTTCTACAAAAGGCACCTACAACTAACCCATCTCAATGTATTGTTGGAAATAAGACTTATAGTGACCCTGATGTTATTTCATGTGAATTTTTTTTTTTTTTTGTGAAGGTGGGTTCTTCTATGTCAAAGAAAACTGATGGAAATCCCTTGGATTACATTTAAGGGACATTTCCCTTCTCTGCTTTAGTTTGACCCCCTGAAGTAATGTAGTTCATGGGGGTATTGGTCATTTAAAGATATCAGCAGCAGGTCATGATGAGATTGGTGCCTCAGAATTTTGATTTCGTGAAATCGGTGTCTTCCTCGATCACTGAGCTGCTAACATATGTCTTCACCAAATCTATGCAAACTGGTATTGTTTCTAAAGATGAGGAAAATGGCCAGTTATCCCCCTCTATAAATCTGGGGATCCAAGATCTTTTACAAAGTATCACCCAAAATCTATACTACCATGTTTTTCAAAACATCTTAGAAAAATTGGTGTATAAGAGAATGTTGACACATTTAAATCAACATTTTATTCTATATGAACACCAATATGGTTTTCATAAAAACTTCACCACAGATATGGCTCTTATGCAATTGGTGGATAAAATATTTACAACCCTTGACAACAATGAACATGCTCTTGGCATCTTTTTACATTTATCCAAAGCGTTTGACACGGTTGATCATGAAATATGACTTTCTAAATTGCATTATTATTGTTTTCATGATGTATACATAGAATTGGTTATATAGTTCTATTTATGATGGAGAACAATTTTATAATTGTTATTCCTAATCTATATCAAAGACCTTACTGCTGTGTCTTCTACCGTACTTTCCATTCTCTTTTCTGACGATAACAATTAGATTTTATCACATAAGAATTTTGATTCACTAATTAATGAAGCCAACTCAGGCATGGCCAAATTTTCCAGATAAACAAATTATCTTTATTGTGCTCACTAGTAAGAATAAGCAATAGTGTTTAAAAAATAATAATAAAAAGGCCAGAATCTCAATTGGTGGGAATGGAATGGAACAAGTCTCATACATTTTACATTACATTTACATTTAAGTCATTTAGCAGACGCTCTTATCCAGAGCGACTTACAAATTGGTGCATTCACCTTATGACATCCAGTGGAACAGTCACTTTACAATAGTGCATCTAAATCTTAAAGGGGGGGGGTGAGAAGGAATACTTTATCCTATCCTAGGTATTCCTTAAAGAGGTGGGGTTTCAGGTGTCTCCAGAAGGTGGTGATTGACTCCGCTGTCCTGGCGTCGTGAGGGAGTTTGTTCCACCATTGGGGGGCCAGAGCAGCGAACAGTTTTGACTGGGCTGAGTGGGAACTGTACTTCCTCAGTGGTAGGGAGGCGAGCAGGCCAGAGGTGGATGAATGCAGTGCCCTTGTTTGGGTGTAGTGCCTGATCAGAGCCTGGAGGTACTGAGGTGCCGTTCCCCTCACAGCTCCGTAGGCAAGCACCATGGTCTTGTAGCGGATGCGAGCTTCAACTGGAAGCCAGTGGAGAGAGCGGAGGAGCGGGGTGACGTGAGAGAACTTGGGAAGGTTGAACACCAGACGGGCTGCGGCGTTCTGGATGAGTTGTAGGGGTTTAATGGCACAGGCAGGGAGCCCAGCCAACAGCGAGTTGCAGTAATCCAGACGGGAGATGACAAGTGCCTGGATTAGGGCCTGCGCCGCTTCCTGTGTGAGGCAGGGTCGTACTCTGCGGATGTTGTAGAGCATGAACCTACAGGAACGGGCCACCGCCTTGATGTTAGTTGAGAATGACAGGGTGTTGTCCAGGATCACGCCAAGGTTCTTAGCGCTCTGGGAGGAGGACACAATGGAGTTGTCAACCATGATGGCGAGATCATGGAACAGGCAGTCCTTCCCCGGGAGGAAGAGCAGCTCCGTCTTGCCGAGGTTCAGCTTGAGGTGGTGATCCGTCATCCACACTGATATGTCTGCCAGACATGCAGAGATGCGATTCGCCACCCGGTCATCAGAAGGGGGAAAGGAGAAGATGAATTGTGTGTCGTCTGCATAGCAATGATAGGAGAGACCATGTGAGGTTATGACAGAGCCAAGTGACTTGGTGTATAGCGAGAATAGGAGAGGGCCTAGAACAGAGCCCTGGGGGACACCAGTGGTGAGAGCGCGTGGTGAGGAGACAGATTCTCGCCACGCCACCTGGTAGGAGCGACCTGTCAGGTAGGACGCAATCCAAGCGTGGGCCGCGCCGGAGATGCCCAACTCGAAGAGGGTGGAGAGGAGGATCTGATGGTTCACAGTATCGAAGGCAGCCGATAGGTCTAGAAGGATGAGAGCAGAGGAGAGAGAGTTAGCTTTAGCGGTGCGGAGCGCCTCCGTGGTACAGAGAAGAGCAGTCTCAGTTGAATGACTAGTCTTGAAACCTGACTGATTTGGATCAAGAAGGTCATTCAGAGAGAGATAGCGGGAGAGCGGGAGATACCATCAGAGTAGGGGCAGTGTGGGAAGTGTTGGATGAGAGCGAGAGGGAAAAGGATACAAGGTAGTGGTCGGAGACTTGGAGGGGATTTGCAATGAGGTTAGTGGAAGAACAGCATCTAGTAAAGATGAGGTCGAGCGTATTGCCTGCCTTGTGAGTAGGGGGGGAAGGTGAGAGGGTGAGGTCAAAAGAGGAGAGGAGTGGAAAGAAGGAGGCAGAGAGGAATGAGTCAAAGGTAGACGTGGGGAGGTTAAAGTCGCCCAGAACTGTGAGAGGTGAGCCGTCCTCAGGAAAGGAGCTTATCAAGGCATCAAGCTCATTGACGAACTCTCCGAGGGAACCTGGAGGGCGATAAATGATAAGGATGTTAAGCTTGAAAGGGCTGGTAACTGTGACAGCATGGAATTCAAAGGAGGCGATAGACAGATGGGTAAGGGGAGAAAGAGAGAATGACCACTTGGGAGAGATGAGGATCCCGGTGCCACCACCCCGCTGACCAGAAGCTCTCGGGGTGTGCGAGAACACGTGGGCGGACGAAGAGAGAGCAGTAGGAGTGGCAGTGTTATCTGTGGTGATCCATGTTTCCGTCAGTGCCAAGAAGTCGAGGGACTGGAGGGAGGCATATGCTGAGATGAACTCTGCCTTGTTGGCCGCAGATCGGCAGTTCCAGAGGCTACCGGAGACCTGGAACTCCACGTGGGTCGTGCTCGCTGGGACCACCAGATTAGGGTGGCCGCGGCCACGCGGTGTGGAGCGTTTGTATGGTCTGTGCAGAGAGGAGAGAACAGGGATAGACAGACACATAGTTGACAGGTTACAGAAGAGGCTACGCTAATGCAAAGGAGATTGGAATGACAAGTGGACTACACGTCTCGAATGTTCAGAAAGTTAAGATTACGTAGCAAGAATCTTATTGACTAAAATGATTAAAATGATACAGTACTGCTGAAGTAGGCTAGCTGGCAGTGGCTGCGTTGTTGACTTTGTAGGCTAGCTGGCAGTGGCTGCGTTGTTGACACTACACTAATCAAGTCGTTCCGTTGAGTGTAATAGTTTCTACAGTGCTGCTATTCGGGGGCTAGCTGGCTAGCTAGCAGTGTTGATTACGTTACGTTGCGTTAAAAGAACGACAATAGCTGGCTAGCTAACCTAGAAAATCGCTCTAGATTACACAATTCTCTTTGATACAAAGACGGCTATGTAGCTAGCTATGTAGCTAGCTACGATCAAACAAATCAAACCGCTGTACTGTAATGAAATGAAATGAAAATGTGATACTACCTGTGGAGCGAAGCGGAATGCGACCGGGTTGTTGAGTTCTATTCGGAAGACGTTGGCTAGCTGTTGGCTAGCTAGCAGTGTCTCCTACGTTAAGGACGACAAATAGCTGGCTAGCTAACCTCGGTAAATTAAGATAATCACTCTAAGACTACACACTCTAAACTACACAATTATCTTGAATACGAAGACAGCAAAGACAACTATGTAGCTAGCTAACACTACACTAATCAAGTCGTTCAGTTGAGTGTAATAGTTTCTACAGTGCTGCTATACGGTAGACGGTGGACGTTTGCTAGCTGGCTAGCTGCTTGGGCAGATAGCAGTGTAGCCTACGTTAGGACGACGAAATACGATAATTACGCAATTATCTTTGATACAAAGACGGCTATGTAGCTAGCTAAGAAGAAATTGCTAAGATTAGACAAATCAAACCGTTGTACTATAATGAAATGTAATGAAAAAGTTATACTACCTGCGGACCGAAGTGTGGATGCGACCGCTCGCTCCAACCCGGAAGTAGACACTAGATTCCTCTGAATTCTAATTGATGAAAAGTTATCCTGGAAAGATCACATTCAATTTGTCTGCAGCAAAGTAATAGTCTGTTGGTATCATCATAAAGATTAGTGGTTTGGTTCATCAGGCTTGCTTCCTAACTCTTTAACATAGCTTAATTTACTCATATCTCATTAACTCTAATATTGTCTGGGCCAGTACATTTGTCTCCTACGTACACAAATTACTCATCATACAAAATACATTTGCTAACCACCTCCTTTAATTCCATGGCTTCATCTGCACCTTTGTTTAAGAAACTCAATATCTTGTCTATTTACGACATTAATGTACTCAAATTATGCATTTTCATCTACAAGTACTCATACCTTACAGACAGTTTACCTAAACCCTTCAATGGATTCTTCCAGGTTAGTTCTGAAATCCATCTATATAACACAAGACACTGCGATAACCTTCACCTTCCCACTGCCACACCTCACATAATCAATTCTCTACCATACTCTGAAATTCTAATCTTCATCTTTCCAAAACCTCACAATCTGTCAATAACTTCAACTGAAGACTGGGGGGTCAGCCTGATTAATTAACCAAACTACTCAGTAATCTCCTCCATATAGCCTAATTCACACATGCACATCCACACCTGCACACACATATTTTAAATAAAACATAAACTGTTTTTTTTGTGATTGGTTCGTCTGTACAGTTATGATTAGTGGGTTTTGTTATCTGTTTAAACAATTTTTAAACATTTTTGTACTTACACTACTGTTCAAAAGTTTGGGGTCACTTAGAAATGTCCTTGTTTTTGAGAGAAAAGCACATTTTTTGTCCATTAAAATAGCGTAAAATTGATCATAAATACAGTGTAGACATTGTTAATGTTGTAAATTACTATTGTAGCTGGAAACGGCAGTTTTTGTTTTGTAATGGAATATCTACACAGGCATACAGAGGCCCATTATCAGACGCCTCACAAGTCCTCAACTGGCAGCTTCATTAAATAGTACACGCAAAACACCAGTCTCAACGTCAATAGTGAAGAGGCGACTCCGGGATGCTGGCCTTCTAGGCAGAGTTTCAAAGAAAAAGCCATATCTCAGACTGACCAATAAAAATAAAAGATTAAGATGGGCAAAAGAACACAGACACTGGACAGAAGAACGTTGACGTTGAGACTGATGTTTTGCAGGTACTATTTAATGAAGCTGCCAGTTGAGGACTTGTGAGGCGTCTGTTTCTCAAACTAGACACTCTAATGTACTGTATGTACTTGTCCTCTTGCTCAGTTGTGCCCCGGGGCCTCCCACTCCTGTTTCCAATCCGGTTAGAGCCAGTTTGCGCTGTTTTGTGAAGGGAGTAGTGTACAGCGTTGCACCAGATCTTCAGTTTCTTGACAATTTCTCACATGGAATAGCCTTCATTTCGCAGGAACAAGAATAGACTGATGAGTTTCAGAAGAAAGTTCTTTGTTTCTGGCCATTTTGAGCCTGTAATCGAACCCACAAATGCTGATGCTCCAGATAATCAACTAGTCCAAAGAAGAGCAGTTTTATTGCTTCTTTAATCAGCATTTTTTAAACAGTTTTCAGCTGTGCTAACATAATTGCAAAATGGTTTTCAAATGATCAATTAGTCTTTTAAAATAATAAACTTGGATTAGCTAACACAACGTGCCATTGGAACATAGGAGTGATGGTTGCTGATAATGGGCCTCTGTACACCTATGTACATATTCCTTTTCCAGACACAGTAGTCATTTACAACGTCTACACTGTATTTCTGATCAATTCGATGTTAATTTAATGCACAAAAAAGTGCTTTTCTTTCAAAAACAAGGACATTTCTATGTGACCCTAAATTTTTGAACGGTAGTGTGTATATATTGTGTATAGTTTTTTGTGGAGTGGTGTGGTGTGGCTTCCAACCATACCATTTAAAAAAATATATATATATTTTAATCGTCATTGCTGTTTATTTTCTTTGGTGCAATTTGCTCACTGCTTTTCTACCCTCTTAGGAGGACAAGGTGTTCACCTTTAACTTCAACTTGTTCATGACTGGTCCTGGTCAGTTCCTGGATGGGAGACTAGATGCTGCTGGAAGTGGTGTTGGAGGGCCAGTAGGAGGCACTCTCTCCTCTGGCCTAAAAAAATATCCCAATGCCCCAGGACAGTGATCGGGTGCCATCTTTCAGATGGGACATTAAACAGGTGTCCTGACTCTCTGAGGTCATTAAAGATCCCATGGCACTTATCGTAAGAGTAGGGGTGTTAACCTCGGTGTCCTGGCTAAATTCCCAATCTGACCCTCAAACCATCACGGTCACCTAATAACCCCCAGTTTACAATTGGCTCATTAATCCCCCTCCTCTCCCCTGTAACTATTCCCCAGGTCGTTGCTGCAAATGAGAACTTGTTCTCAGTCAACTTACCTGGTAAAATAATTGATAAATAAATAAAACTAATGACAGTGGAGAAAAGCTACACCATATCTAAAACCTGGTCTCCTCTGCCCTAGTCTCCAGAGAAGTTAGCTGTGACCACATCACAGAGGTACCGATCTATGGTTCTATACTGAACCAAAATATTTTACTGAGTTACAGTTCATATAAGGAAATAAATTCATTAGGCCCCAATCTATGGATTTCACATGAATGGGAATGCAGATACGCATCTGTTGTTCAGAGATGCCTTTAAATAAGTAGGAGCTTGAATCAGCAAACCCATCAGTTTCTGCTGTGACCACCATATGCCTCATGCGGTGCGACACATCTCATAGAGTTGATCTGGCTGTTGATTGTGGCCTGTGGAATGTTGTCCCACTCCTCTACAATGGCTGTGCGAAGTTGCTGGATATGGGAGGGAACTGAAACACGCTGTCGTACACGTCGATCCAGAGCATCCCAAACATGCTCAATGGGTGACATGTCTGGTGAGTATGCAGGCCAAGGAAGAAATAGGACATTTTCACCTTCCATGAGTTGTCTACAGATCCTTGCGACATTGGGCCGTGCATGGCCATGCTGAAACACGGGGGGATGGCGGCTGATGAATGGCATGACAATGGGCCTCAGGAGCTCGTCACAGTATCTCTGCACATTCAAATTACCGTTGATATAATACAATTGTGTTCATTGTCCATAGTTTATGCCTGCCCATACCATAACCCCACGGCCACTCTGTTGACATCAGCAAACCGCTCACCCTCAAGATGTCTACCATCTGCCCGGTTAATTTGAAACTTGGAATAATCCTTGTAAAGCACACATCTCCAGCATGCCAGTGGCCATTGAAGGTGAGCATTTGCCCACTGAAGTTGGTTACAATGCCAAACTGCAGCCAGGTCAAGACCCTGGTGAGGACTACAAGCATACAGATGATCTTCCCTGAGATCGTGCAGAAATTCATCAATTGTCTAAACCCACAGCTTCATCAGCTTTCCGGGTAGCTGGTCTAAGATGATCCCGGAGATGAAGCCGGAGGTCATGTGCTGGCGTGGTGACACGTGGTCTGCGGTTGTGAGGCCGGTTGGACAAACTGCCAAATTCTGTAAAACGACGTTGAACGCGGCTTATGGTAGAGACATGAAAATGTAATTGTCTTGCAACAGCTCTGGTGGATGTTCCTGCAATCATGCAAATTACACACTTATATTTTAGTTCAGTTTCAGGTCCTATACCCACAATGTCTGAAAAAGTGGGTAAACTGCCTACCCTCTGAGGCAATTCAACACAAACACATGCAAAACAGGTCACCTACATGAAATATGATACAACACCCCTAGCTCATGAGCTGTCCATAAGTTGAATGCTTGGACTTCAATCATGCGACAGAACACCCTTTCCTTACATTTGTAATAAAGCGTTTGATTGAATTAGAGAGTTGAACTTATGATTCCTGGACCTCTGAAAATGCAGCCAAATGGCTACGTTCACATTGGTCTCGCTTTGAGAATAGTTGTGCACACAAATCAAGAAATAAGCCTATGCCATTGCATAATCAAATGCTTCTAACCAAAAGCCAACTATAGGCCTACCATTGTTGGATGATCATTGGCATCTAGCTGAAGGCTAGTTGTCTGGAGCAATTTGACCAGTCAAATGTGATTCTGATTATCAAATCATTTAAGCCGACACTGAAATAGCCTGTTAATGACACTTCCAATGATCAAGCTGGACCACCGTCAACTTTAAAGATTAAGTGGCTGAATCACTTCTACCAGGATATGACTTGTGCCAACTGTTGTAGTGCAAGCTAGACCTATGCCACATTCTGATGGGACTAATTACAATTTAGCATTTCAGTCACACAACTTGACACTGGCTGATGCAGTGTGTTGTGTACGGTCAAAATTGGGGTACCTGTTAACAGCCTTCAAGCATCCAGGTAAAGTGTATAACTTGTGTATGAGCCTTAAATTCAAGGCATAACTAAGTGATCAGACATACTCATGACAAGTCAACTTAAATCTACCAACACCCTTTGCAGTCACATAAGACTGTTTCTATAGCATGTCATTAATAATAATAATATATGCCATTTAGCAGACGCTTTTATCCAAAGCGACTTACAGTCATGTGTGCATACATTCTACGTATGGGTGGTCCCGGGAATCGAACCCACTACCCTGGCGTTACAAGCGCCATGCTCTACCAACTGAGCTACAGAAGGACATTGAATATCCCTTTGAGCACAGTGAAGTTATTAATTACACTTTTGATGGTGTATCAATACACCCAATGACTACAAAGATGCATGTATCCTTCCTAACTCAGTTGCCGGAGAGGAAGGAAACCGCTCAGGTATTTCTCCATGAGGTGATAGGAGAACTGAGGATGGATCAACAACATTGGAGTTACTTCATAAAACTAACTTAAATGACAGAGTGAAAAGAAAGACACCTGTACAGAATAAAAATTATTCCAAAACATGCATCCTGTTTGCAATAAGGCACGAATGTACAACATTTAAAAATGTGGCAAAGAAATGTACTTTATGTCCTGAATACAAAGTGTTATGTTTGGGACAAATCCAATGCAACTTCACTGAGTACCACTCTTCATTTATTTGAAAACATGAGGTCATATTTTCAAGCATGGTGGTCATAGCATATGTGCTCAGCTATGCAGGGCGTGTGCCATTAAGTGAAATACTACAGAAAGCTTGTCTACAGAGGCTTTATAAGTTATGGAACGATAAAGGGGGAATCTGTAGTTGAGCCATTAATTTTGGAATACAACTTGCCTCGAGCTTGATTGACGCAATATCTAGTAACACTAACCTCAACATGGTTAATTCTTTTTGATCTCATGGTCACACCTTGCTACCAAAAAGCAGTCTATGAAGCTGAGTGCTTAAATTAGTCAAACCACATCCTGCAGCAGTTAACTGAAAGTGGCCACGGTTAGAACTGCTGATCACCCCTTAAAGGCCAACATGCGTCTTAAGTGACATTAAAGCGTCGCACACAAAGCATTTATCTAGCCAACTTAGTTACCAAACAGAGTCCTCACTTGTGATATAATCCCCAAACTGGATGCAGCCACATCCCATAACAATCAGGACAAGGTACAGAGTGTAAGAAACATTTATTAAGAAACAGACTTAATTATATTCACAAACACCAATCACTCCCAATTCAGTCAGTGGTTTCATTTGTTCCTGTGGAGAGAATAAAATGAAGCTAGATCTCATCTAGGAATATGACATGTAGAACAGATCTCTCCATCTCATACCATTGTATGGAGAGTGACTGGGGTCTGGGCCTAAGTGGTTCCTTTAGGTTGGTTCATTTGCCAGCTGAAGACTTTGACGTATTTAGCCCTAGGGTTGATGCCAGGCATTTCCCTCCCAGGACTAAGGCCTGTGTTGGAAGTAGTTGTGGAGGTCAACGGTCTTCTGGTGGTGAGGGTAGTGGGCTGAAATGCTATGATTGGACAGAGAGTCAGGTTTAAAAAGCTGTAGCAGTTTTACCACCCTCTTTAGCTGCACAACTACCGAACACTTACTTTTTACAGCTTCTCTAGTCAAGATGGTGCCAACTCCTGGAGAGTCTGCCTCAAACCGCCAATATGCAAACAGCTTGTATAGGTCACTCAGTGGATAGACACACCGAACTGTCACCCTAAAAAGAGAACTGAACATTAAAGCCACAAGTGCCTGTAGTGGGAGTTAATGACTGACGTGAATATTTATTTTAACCAATGAGGTAGTAGATTATTAGTGAAGTCACGTACACAGAGGCAGTATCCCTGGTTTTGACTGGTGCGTTCACAGATTGGCTCTTGTGCTCAACATTGATCTCATTTTCATAGGTAACATGCTGATGGTCAACCTAGATGACAAGAGGACATCACAAGCCTGAACATAATTCAATTAAAATGATCAAACTATTGCAAGCCATGGCTAAAAACAGGTTGTTCCCTTGTCTATATTTCTCATGAGGCCTGACACCTGTCAGTCAAAGTGAATATTAATTTAAATATTCAGCCTGTATGAGATTAAACTTCCTGATCTCGTGGACCGATTCTGCGCCTGAACCAATGACGCGATGCACATATAACAGCAGTAGTTCCAACGTTTATTTTGCAGATTATTTGGACGCATCAGGATTGGGCAAATTCTAAGACAAATGTAACCAGAACTAAGTCATGCAGCTGAACAAATTAAGCAAGATGAGTTCTGGGTTACCAGGTTAGATGCTGACAAACTTATTTGAAGTAGTCACTGGTAGGGCCAGTCACTTGATCATTTGAATGATTCAAATTGTATGGGTTGGACAGTTATACCTGGACCCTGGTACCACATGTGTGGAGTCCAAAGCTAAAGACAGCCCTGGTGTCATCAGTCTCTTGAGGCCTGCAGGTGGAGTCCAGGAGAAAGGTTCCATTGGGTTCAGCTCCAGGGATGGCCAGAGTCACATCAGTAACCACTGTCACCACCCCTTCAGTGGAACACACTAGAGAAAGTTGTGTTAGAGCTGGGCTAGAACAAGGTGAATGATCAACACTAAACAGTCAGGCAATAAATTAAGTTGCAGGCAAAGATGAGGCACTAGTAGTTACCTATGACCTCAGTAGTCTGGAAGAGACAAGCTTTGGCCAAGGAACTCTTGACCTCCAAGGTCTTAGGAAGTCGTGAGTGAATTTCAAATAAGCCGTAGAACTGCTTCAAATTGATGTCCTGGGAAAAAAAACAGCAGGTACATTTCAAATAATTATAACTCCTACTTGAGCCATCGACAAGCCAATTTAAGCACCTCACCTTATAAGTGTAGCCAACAGAGAAGAGGGGCACTTCCAGGGTCAGACTCTTGCTGTCATTCTGCATGATGTAGCCCCGCTTGGCTGCCAGATTTGAGTTCAGAATGTAAGGGCCAACACCCACCTCCCACAGGTAGTCAAATGGCTTATGGACCATCTGGAAACTGATGCTTTTCTCATTGCAGACGCCTTTGAAGACCGGAGGAACTGACGAAGAAAAGATCGGCCCAATAGTTTAGTCAATAGTGCCAAAATGACATCAGGGGTAAACAGTGGTAGATCGCTGGGCTGCGTCCACGTTAGGCAGTGGTCAGAACCTGAAGGCTCGGAAGACAATCTTGAGAAATATAATTCCATCCCAGGTCTCTTATAGTTCAAGTCAACTTACAGACATCATTGAACTGAGCCACGACTGAGGCCAGGTAGTAGTAAGGCTCCTCGTGAGGCATGATGACCAACGTGTAGTTGATGTCCATCGAGAACTGAAGAAGCCCCTCTGGAGAGTACTATGGATATGAACACTCATTGAGAAGCAAAATCTTATATCCACAAACTAGGGGTGAATCTCAGGTCCCCAAAACCCATTGGAGAAAGTTAAGGGGAGGAACCTTGGATATCCTCCAATGAAAGTCACGAGGAAATACTGAGAAAAACCACAGTAGTTCATTAAAGAGTAAACATATAAATTTCTCTTTACCAGCTTGTGAACAGCAGCATCCTCAAATGGCAGCCTGAGAATGTAGGCATGAAGGTTACTATTGGGCTGGGGGACCTTGGTTATGACAAGACCACTTCCATTCGCCTCTAGTATGGTGAAGTTGTGACCATTGACAGTCACAGCCACCAGTTCAACATCGTAGTAGAGGTTCCCCAGGTAAACAGTAAACACACGATCCTCAAGGACTGTTTCTGTGGTGGGAGAAGGACAACAGTGTCATTAGCAATCATGACCATGGAGCTGAAGATCCACTTCGGATAAGTTAGTAGAACTTACGGTTAATGATGGAGAGGTGCTGGATCAGAAGAGGTGTGTTCATGGGCCTGTGGAGGCGGAGTCTGGTCTCCACACCACAGTCATCAATAAATATTTGTTCATAGTAGAGACGGACCACATAGAACTCATGGTACATGTTGTCCATCACAAAGCTCTGGAAGAGTTGAAACATTTATGAAGCATCTGCCATTCGGTTATATGTTGCAAAGTAGAATATTAAAGGTGTACAGAGGACATGAGTGACTGAAGCCATTCGCAGCTGCTCTACATCAGAATACAAGGTAAGCGTCTCCATGTGAATGGTCAGATGCCGGCCTAGTACGCTACTGACTTTTCTGTATCCTCCGGCAGCATTGAAGGGGATGCTGATCTGGACAGTGGTGTCACTGATGTCCAGGCAGTAGCCTCGCTCTGTTGTGATGGGCGCATCCAGGAGCTGACCATCCACCCCCATTGAGATCTTGATGCTCTCCAAACCAGAGAGGCCAGAGACCAACGGGGACAGCAGAGTGGGGGTCTGCCAGACCAGCCCCGTCCCATCATACATCCCTTCATCTGGAAAGAAATTACAAGTGTTAAGACCCTGTGAGCAATTCTTCCTCTGCAACTGAGTGATCGAAACATCTCACAGATCTGAAATAACTTCATAGGTGAAAGTATTATTTGCTTAACTGAGCCATCACTATTGCTTAAGACGATCAGATCTGATCCTTGATTATGTGGAACCTGATATTGCACTGGAACTTACTAGTGCTGCACGCAACAATCCAGTCAACCATCATAACCACCCATCTCTGCCTGGAGAACAGTATGGGATGGACCACCTCCACCACTGAACCATTGATCTGGAATTGAATAAAGGATGAAGTGTACTTGCCAACAGTACATAAGGGGCATTTCAGTAGTCTAAAAAAGTTGCTTCCTTCCCATCCTGCATAACCCTGGTTTTAAACATTACGCAATGTAAGACCCTCTTGGATTACAGCCACCAGTCTAGGTCGTTAATTTCAAATTAAGCAAGCCTGAAGATAACCAAGATAAAGGAAGCCATTGAACAGGACATTTAAATCCTCACCATGGAGACAGACCCCATGACAGACCGTGGTGTGTAGGGTGAGCGGAACACCAGTCTCCCCTGGGTGAGGTGGAACACGTAGCCCAGCTCCCGAGCCTCTGAGAATGACATGGGAATCAGCTGCTGCCCCTCCTGCTGGAACATCACCTGCCAAGTAGACGTGGCAGAGCTGTGGGCCTGATGGGGAACAAGAGACAGGGCATGCATGGTGGTATTGGGGACAAACTGGTGGAGCTCATCTAATTGACCAAATAGCCTTTAGCTTACTTTAGCAAGGGCAGCAGTCCAGGCATCCGTTGTACCAGACAGACAAGAAACGTCACTCCTCATTGACACCTACAGGGTAACATAACACTCTCCTATAAAAATACACAAGCCCACCTCCACGAGCCCTGATACAGTCTAGATCCATGCATCAGTACCTCCATATAGTTCTCCTCACAGCTGACTTCTCTGGGGGACCAAGGTAGAGAGAGGAAGCAGGTTGCATTCACAGAGTATGTGGTTTCCACTCTACTTGCAGCAGTTGTGATCAAGTTAAAGCTAAAAGTGAACACCTCATCATCCTAAGATAAAAAAGAAAGACCTTCAACTGAGACATTTGGTAGCAATTTAACTAAATATATATTTTAAAAACCCTCCAATGGGAACAGATGGCAACTAATGGCTACTCCACATTGGTTCAATGTAATTGAAATGTTGATTTAACCAGTGTGCCCATGGGTTGTGGCTTTGAAAAGACTACAATGCACAGAAAATATATGAACCTGGTTGTCAGTGTGGCAGGAGAAGTAGGAGGCTCTGAGTTCAGCAAGGCCAGGCAGAGGGAGGATACTGAACATGTAGCCACACTCTGACCCATACTGCTTAGTGATGGGGTGAACGCCATTAGCATCTGGATAGGGGTAAAGAACTGGGTCATATCAAATGATTTGAATATGCTCAGGTCAAATACTAAATAAAAATCAGTTTATTCTTAAGTGGTCCAACAGGCACAGTGAGAGACTGAAATATACTGCAGGGAGAGACTTCCTGTCAGCACCAGCTACCAAACCCTGGCCAAGACATGTTAAGATGCCAAGTTCATGAGCTGACCAAACCTGGTTTCAGACCCATTTTGCAGCAGACTTAACGTTAAAAGCCTACTTACCAACCGCTTCAAAGCGAGGTTCGTTCCCAGCAAATGAGAGTTGGGTTGTTACCAACAGGTATCGATCCCGGCATGCAGTCTCAATGGCCCCTATATAGACACACAAGGTGAGAATCTGAAGGGTGGAAACTAAAAGATTCTGACCAACAATTCATACAAGTGTTCTCCAGCTTGTATAAAGGCTCATCTGACTCAATTTAAGTTTCTTACCTCTTGGAAGGTCAGAACATCTTACACTAGGCCATACAGACAGGAGTACAAATACTCTGTAAGAAAAACAATAGCACAGGTCAATAAAGGTTGCAGGCATCAAAACACTTATTCAAAACATTTAAGCCCACCACCAAACTTACCCCAACCAAAACCCAAAAGCCATTGCCACTGAGCAGTAACTGTGTCTAACCAGGAACAGCTAGTAAACTACACCTGCTAGTTAACACAACATCAACTATCACGTACTGACAATATCCTAGACAAAACAACAGTTGATGAGTAGTATGTTCAATTTCTGGCACTTTTATATGGGGGTGGTGCTGTGATTGAGGTAATTAATTAGCTAATTGGGTCACATGGTTGGTCATCTTGCCAGAGCCTAGGGGCACAGCTAAATAGTCTGAAGTGGATTCGTCTCCTCATCTCTTCTCCTTCCCCCTTTCTTAGGATGTGTTTTCCATCTCCACTGAACAACAATATAAACGGATCATGTAAAGTGTTGGTTCCATGTTTCATGAGCAGAAATAAAAGATCCCAGACATTTTCCAAACAAACGAAAAGCTTATTTCTATCAACCTTTGTTCACATTTTTTTTTACATCCCTGTTAGTGAGCATTTCTCCTTTGCAAAGATAATCCATCCACTTGACAGCTGTGGTATATCACGAAGCTGATTAAACAGCATGATCATTACACAGGTACACCTTGTGCTGGGGACAATAAAAGGCCACTCTAAAATGTGTCACACAACACAATGCCACAGATATCTCAAGTTTTGAAGGAGAGTGCAATTGGCATGCTGACTGCAAGAATGTCCACCAGAGCTGTTGCCAGAGAATTGAATGTTCATTTCCCTACCATAAGCCGTATCCATCCGGCCTCACAACCACAGACCATGAGTAAGGCATTGTGTGGGCGAGTGGTTTGCTGATGTTAACGTTGTGAACCGACTGCCCATGGTGGCGGTGGGGTTATGGTATGGGCGGCATAAACTACAGACAATGAACACAATTGCATTTTATCTATGGCAATTTGACCCCACTCCGGGATGCTGTCCTTAGAGGCAGAGTTTCAAAGAAAAAGCCATATCTCATACTGGCCAATAAAAATAAAAGGTTAAGATGGGCAAAAGAACACAGACACTGGACAGAAGAACTCTGCCTAGAAGGCCAGCATCCCGGAGTCGCCTCTTCACTGTTGAGACTGGTGTTTTGCGGGTACTATTTAATGAAGCTGCCAGTTGATGACTTGTGAGGTGTTTGTTTCTCAAACTATACACTCTAATGTACTGTACTTGTCCTCTTGCTCAGTTGTGCACCGGGGCCTCCCACTCCTGTTTCTATTCTGGTTAGTGCCAGTTGGCGCTGTTTTGTGAAAGGAGTAGTGCACAGCGTTGCACCAGATCTTCAGTTTCTTGGCAATTTCTCACATGGCATAGCCTTCATGTCTCAGAACAAGAATAGACTGATGAGTTTCAGAAGAAAGTTATTTGTTTCTGTCCATTTTGAGCCTGTAATCGAACCCACAAATGCTGATGCTCCAGATACTCAACTAGTCCAAAGAAGAGCAGTTTTATTGCTTCTTTAATCAGCATTTTTTAAACAGTTTTCAGCTGTGCTAACATAATTGCAAAAGGGTTTTCAAATGATCAATTAGCCTTTTAAAATAATAAACTTGGATTAGCTAACACGACGTGCCATTGGAACACAGGAGTGATGGTTGCTGATAATGGGCCTCTGTACGCCTATGTAGATATTCCTTTAAAAATCAGCCGTTTCCAGACACAGTAGTCATTTACAACGTCTACACTGTATTTATGATCAATTTTATGTTATTTTAATGGACAACAAATGGGATTTTCTTTCAAAAACAATGACATTTCTATGTGACCACAAGTCTTTGAACTGTTGTGTATATATTGTGTATCGTTTTTTTGTGGTGTGGTTTTCTATAAGCCCATGGGCTTCCAACCACACCATTTAAATGTTTATTTTTCTTATTTTAAATATATATTTTAATCTCCATTGTTGTTTATTTTCTTTGGTGCAAGTTGCTCAATGCTTTTCTACCCTCTTAGGAGGACATGGTGTTCACCTTTAACTTCAACTTGTTCATGACTAACAACAGTGGAGACAAGTTACACCATATCTAACACCTCTGCCCAAGTCTTCAGAGAAGTTAGCTGTGAGCACATCACAGAGGTACTGATCTATGGTTCTATACTGAACCAAAATATAAATGCAACATGCAATGATTTCAAAGATTTTACCGAGTTACAGTTCATATTTTTTTTGAACATTTTATTTTACCTTTATTTAACTAGGCAAGTCAGTTAAGACAAATTCTTATTTTCAATGAGGGCCTTTTAATTTTTTTTTTTTTTTTTTTAACCTTTATTTAACCAGGCAAGTCAGTTAAGAACATATTCTTATTTTCAATGACGGCCTGGGAACAGTGGGTTAACTGCCTGTTCAGGGGCAGAACGACAGATTTGTACCTTGTCAGCTCGGGGGTTTGAACTCGCAACCTTCCGGTTACTAGTCCAACACTCTAACCACTAGGCTACGCTGCCGCCTACTAGGGAACAGTGGGTTACAACTGCCTGTTCAGGGGCAGAAGGACAGATTTGTACCTTGTCAGCTCGGGGATTGGAACTTGCAACCTTTCAGTTACTAGTCCAACGTTCGAACCACTAGGCTACCCTGCCGCCCCATATAAGGAATCCAGTCCATTGAAATAAATTCATTAGGCCCTAATTTATGGATTTCACATGAGTTCAGATATCCATCTGTTGTTCAGAGATGCCTTTTAAAAAAAGTAGGAGCGTGAATCAGCAAACCCATCAGTTTCTGGTGTGACCACCATATGCCTCAGTTGATCTGGCTGTTGATTGTGGCGTGTGGAATGTTGTCCCACTCCTCTACAATGGCTGTGCGAAGTTGCTGGATATTGGAGGGAACTGAAACACGCTGTCTTACACGTCGATCCAAAGCATCCCAAACATGCTCAATGGGTGACATGTCTGGTGAGTATGCAGGCCAAGGAAGAAACTGGACATTTTCAGCTTCCATAAATTGGCTACAGATCCTTGCGACATTGGGCCGTGCATGAGCATGCTGAAACACGGGGGGATGGCGGCTGATGAATGGCACGACAATGGGCCTCGGGAGCTCGTCACAGTATCTCTGCACATTGAAATTACCATTGATATAATACAATTGTGTTCATTGTCCGTAGTTTATGCCTGCCCATACCATAACCCCATGGCCACTCTGTTGACATCAGCAAACCTCTCACCCACAAGATGTCTACCATCTGCCCGGTTCATTTGAAACCTGGATTAATCCTTGTAAAGCACACATCTCCAGCCTGCCAGTGGCCATTGAAAGTGAGCATTTGCCCACTGAAGTTGGTTACAATGCCACACTGCAGCCAGGTCAAGACCCTGGTGAAGCATACAGATGATCTTCCCTGAGATTGTATTTGACAGTTTGTGCAGAAATTCTTCAGTTGTCTAAACCCACAGTTTCATCAGCTGTCCGGGTAGCTGGTCTCAGATGATCCTGCAGATGAAGAAGCCGGAGGTCACGGCTGGCGTGGTTACACGTGGTCTGCGGTTGTGAGGCCGGTTGGACGAACTGCCAAATTCTGTAAAACGACGTTGAACGCGGCTTATGGTAGAGACATGAAAATGTAATTGTCTTGCAACAGCTCTGGTGGACATTCCTGCAATCATGCAAATTGCACACTCCCTCATAACTTGAGACATCTGTGGCATTGTGTTGACAAAACTACACCATTTAGTGGCCTTTTATCCCCAGCGGTTTAATCAGCTTCTTGACATGCCAGGTGGATGGATTATCTCAGCAAAGTTAAAATGCTCACTAACTGGTAAGATACATTTGTGCACAAAACGTGAGAAATAAGTTGTGTATGGAACATTTCAGGGATCTTTTATTTCAACTCATGAAACATGTGACCAACACTTAATGTTATTTATACTTGTTCATTTTCAGTCCCTAAACCCACAATATATTTGTCTGAAAGTGGGTAAACTGCCTACTCTCTCAGCAGAGGCAATTTTACACAAACACATGCAAAACAGGTAGCCGACATTAAATATACGAGTTCAATCAAACGTCGACACCCTAGTTCTTGAGCTGTCCATCAGTCATGAGTTGAATGCGTGGCGTTTTCACCGATCATGTGACAAAACCTTTCATTACATTGTTTTGTAATTAAATTTAGAATTAGGAAATATAACTTACGATTCCTGGAGCTATGAAAATGTCGGTCACATGGCTCGCTGTGAGAATAGTTGTGTACACAAATCCAAAAATAGGCCTATGCCATTGGATAATCAAATGCTTCCACCCAAAAGTAAACTATAGGCCTACCATTGTTGGATGAGCATTGATGTCTAGCTGAAGGCTAGTTGTCTGGAGCAATTTGACCAGTCAAATGTGATTCTGATTATCAAATCTAAGCTGACACTGAAATAGCCTGTTAATGACACTTCCATCAATGAACAAGCTGGACCACCGTCAACTTTAAAGATTAAGTGGCTGAATCACTTCTACCAGGATATGACTTGTGCCAACTGTCGTAGTGTAATCTAGACCTATGCCACATTCTGATGGGACGAATTACAATTTAGCATTTCAGTCACACAACTTGACACTGGCTGATGCAGTGTGTTGTGTAAGGTCAAAATTGGGGTACATGTTAACAGCATCCAGGTAAAATGTGTATAACTCGACAGTGTATGAGCCTTAAATTATAGGCATAACCAAGTGGTCAGCCACTCATTCTAACACCCTTTGAATTCACAGACATTTAAACAGCATGGTAAAAAAAGCAGCAATAGCCTTATATTGTTCTGTCTACAGAGGCTTTAAGTTCTAGGATGAGTAGGAGTCATCTGTAGTTACCCATTGATTTGGACTAATATAGCGTAATGCCACGAGCTTGCTTTAATCCATTTCTAGTAAAACTAGCCTCAACATGGTCACACCTTGCTGCCAAAATGCAGTTTATGGATCTGTGTGCTAGATTCAGGCCCCATCCTGCAGCAGTTGACCAAAAGTGGCAGGGTGGCCACAGTTAGAATTGCTGATCACCCCTTAAAGGCCAACATGTGTCGTAAGTGACTGAGATGAAAGATATTCAAATGCGTCGCACACAAAGACTTTACCTAGCCAACTTAGTTACCAAACAAAGTCCTCACTTGTGATATAATCCCCAAACTGGATGCAGCCACATCCCATAACAATCAGGACAAGGTACAGCTTGGAAGACATTTTTTATTAAGAACCAGACTTATTTATATTCAAAAACACCGCAATCACTCCCGATTCAGTCAGTGGTTTCATTTGTTCCTGTGGAGAGAATAAAATGAAGCTAGATCTCATCTAGGAATATGACATGTAGAACAGATCTCTCCATCTCATACCATTGTATGGAGAGTGACTGGGGTCTGGGCCTAAGTGGTTCCTTTAGGTTGGTTCATTTGCCAGCTGAAGACTTTGACGTATTTAGCCCTAGGGTTGATGCCAGGCATTTCCCTCCCAGGACTAAGGCCCGTGTTGGAAGTAGTTGTGGAGGTCAACGGTCTTCTGGTGGTGGGTGGAAAGGTGGGCTGAAATGCTATGATTGGACAGAGAGTCAGGTTTAAAAAGCTGTAGCAGTTTTACCACCCTCTTTAGCTGCACAACTACCGAACACTTACTTTTTACAGCTTCTCTAGTCAAGATGGTGCCAACTCCTGGAGAGTCTGCCTCAAACCGCCAATATGCAAACAGCTTGTATAGGTCACTCAGTGGATAGACACACCGAACTGTCACCCTAAAAGAGAACTGAACATTAAAGCCACAAGTGCCTGTAGTGGGAGTTAATGACTGACGTAAATATTTTTAATTCAACCAATGAGGTAGATTATCAGTGAAGTCACGTACACAGAGGCAGTATCCCTGGTTTTGACTGGTGCGTTCACAGATTGGCTCTTGTGCTCAATGTTGATATCATTTTCGTAGGTAACATGCTGATGGTCAACCTAGATGACAAGAGGATGTCACAAGCCTGAACATGATTCATTGAATATCAAACTGTTGCAAGCCAAAAAAACCTAAATGGCTGTTCCCTTGTCAGGCCTCGTGAGAAATATAGACACCTGTCAGTCAATGTCTGAATATTAATTTAAATATTCAGCCTGTATGTTGACAGTTTGAGATGGCGGCTTGCTGATCTCGTGGACCGATTCTGCGCCTGAACCAATGATAACAGCAGTAGTTCCAGCGTTTATTTGGACGCATCAGGATTGGGCAAATTCTAAGACAAATGTAACCAGAACTAAGTCATGCAGCTGAACAAATTAAGCCAGATGAGTTCTGGGTTACCAGGTTAGATGCTGACAAACTTATTTGAAGTAGTCACTGGTAGGGCCAGTCACTTGAATGAGTCAAATTGTATGGGTTGGACAGTTATACCTGGACCCTGGTACCACAGGTGTGGAGTCCAAAGCTAAAGAGAGCCCTGGTGTCATCAGTCTCTTGAGGCCTGCAGGTGGAGTCCAGGAGAAAGGTTCCATTGGGTTCAGCTCCAGGGATGGCCAGAGTCACATCAGTAACCACTGTCACCACCCCTTCAGTGGAACACACTAGAGAAAGTTGTTAGAGCTGGGCTAGAACAAGGTGAACGATTAACACTAAACAGTCAGGCAATAAATTAAGTTGCAGGCAAAGATGAGGCACTAGTAGTTACCTATGACCTCAGTAGTCTGGAAGAGACAAGCTTTGGCCAAGGAACTCTTGACCTCCAAGGTCTTAGGAAGTCGTGAGTGAATTTCAAATGAGCCGTTGAACTGCTTCAAATTGATGTCCTGGGAAAAAAGCAAAAGGTACATTTTAAATAATTATAACTCCTACTTGAGCCAACGACAAGCCAATTTAAGCACTTGACCAATGAGCATCTCACCTTATAAGTGTAGCCAACAGAGAAGAGGGGCACTTCCAGGGTCAGACTCTTGCTGTCATTCTGCATGATGTAGCCCCGCTTGGCTGCCAGATTTGTGGTCAGAATGTAGGGGCCAACACCCACCTCCCACAGGTAGTCAAATGGCTTATGGTCCATATGGAAACGGATGCTTTTCTCATTGCAGACGCCTTTGAAGACCGGAGGAACTGACGAAGAAAAGATCGGCCCAATAGTTTAGTCAATAGTGCCAAAATGACAGGGGTAAACAGTGGTAGATCACTGGGCTGTGTCCACGTTAAGGCAGTGGTCAGAACCAGGAGGCTCGGAAGACTGAGAAATATCACTTCCAGCCTAGGTCTCTTAATAAAGTTCAAGTCAACTTACAGACATCATTAAACTGAGCCACGACTGAGGCCAGGTAGTAGAAGGGCTCCTCTTGAGGCAGGATTACCAACGTGTAGTTGATGGCCAACGAGAACTGAAGAAGCCCCTCTGGCGAGTACTATGGATATGAACTCATTTAGAAACAAATCTTACATCCACATATTAGGGGTGAAGCCGAGGTCCCCAAAACACATTGAAAAATGTTGAGGAACCTGGGATCTCTTCCAATAACAAGTGTCATGAGAATTTTCTATCCCAATGATTATAACCACAATCAAGCTTTGACCAATTCCCGAGGTTTGTAAGACCCTGGGTTTATAAATAGGAAAAGACTCAGCTTAAGCCAAAGGTAGTCCTTTATTCACGAGAAGGTGCTAAGAAACCTATCATGCGCACAGCCTTCTATATAACTCCTACAAGTGTATGGGGGGGGGGGGGACTTTCACCTGTCCTTGGTCTCACAGTACTAACACATGTTGTGCTGCCATCCTGTTAGAAGGTAACAGATTATTTTATTACAATGGTTAAATTGGATTTACATTGTGTTCAATGGTGTCATTTGCCCCTTAGTGGCGCTTTCTGGTACTTAGAAAGACAACGCAAACGGGAAGTTCAGAATTTGTTTTGCACGCATAGAAGCAGCTACAAACGCTACGGTGCAGGTCTTTCAATGTAGTTATTTGTCACGCTTCAGCCTTGGAAAAACATTTGTTTGTAAGTTCGATTCAAGCATTTAGCTAATGATGATCATCTTGTTATTGATAGAGTTTCTTACATATCAATGTTGGTTGCATTTACTCACATATTGCAATGCCTTGTGTATGTCGTTAGCTGTATTACTTTGCTCATGCGTCATGCAAACGAATTGTAAAATATACAATACTGTAGTTTTGTTACTGTTTCTAGTGTAATATGCTTTGTTATTCTACATAGATTGTTATTATTAGAGTAATGAAAGGAGCAATTACCATATGGTTAACAATTAGCTATATGGTTTGGCATCATGCCAGATGCATGGTACCTTAGCGCGTGCTTTGTACAGCTACAGTTTAATGTACAGCTACAGTATGTCGGTGTGAATTGAACACTAAAGTATATTATTTTCTGTATTTTGCAGTTTCACAACATAAACGTTTTCAATATATTCATTCAAGAAAAGTCACGCCTTGGGAGTTTTATTGAAGACTTAGTTGTTAGCTATCTGTCTAGTTTTGCATGGGAACGCAACTCAAGGGCAGAATACATGTGTTGTCAGTTCCTCTTTATCACACAAACACAATGTTCCCACAATATTCTAGTATTGTGTCTAAACACATAGTCTAAGCTTCTGTAACTATTAGGGTGAAATACTTCAGTCATAACTCTTAATGTCATTCAGATAATCTTATTACATTAAACATAAATTCCCTTATCAAGAAGCCATGAGGAAATACTGAGGAAAACCACAGTTCATTAGAGTAAAAATAAGTATTTCTCTTTACCAGCTTGTGAACAACAGCATCCTCAAATGGTACCCTGAGAATGTAGGCATGTAGGGTACTATTGGGCTGGGGGACCATGGTTATGACGAGGCCACTTTTATTCGCCTCTAGTATGGTGAAGTTGTGACCATTGATCGTCACAGCCACCAGGTCAACATCGTAGGAGAGATTCCCCAGGTAAACAGTAAACACACGATCCTCAAGGACTGTTTCTGTGGTGGGAGAAGGACAACAGGGTTAGCAATCATGACCATGGAGCTGAAGAGCCACTTCGGATAGGTTAGTAAAACTTACCGTTAATGATGGTGAGGTGCTGGATCAGAAGGGGTGTGTTCATGGGCCTGTGGAGGCGGAGTCTGGTCTCCACACCACAGTCATCAAGAAAGATTTGTTCATAGTAGAGATGGACCACATAGAATTCATGGTACATGTTGCCCATCACAAAGCTCTGGAAGAGTTGAAACCGTTATGAAGCATCTGCCATTAGGTTATATGGTACAAAGTAGAATATTCAAGGTGTACAGAGGACATGAGTGACTGAAGCCATTTGCAGCTTCTCTGCATCAGAATACAAGGTAAGTGTCTCCATGTGAATGGTGAGATGCCAGTCTAGTACGCTACTGACTTTTCTGTATCCTCCGGCAGCGTTGAAAGGGATGCTGATCTGGACAGTGGTGTCACTTATGTCCAGGCTGTAGCCTCGCTCTGCTGTGATGGGCTCATCCAGGAGCTGCCCATCCACCCCCATTGAGATCTTGCTGCTCTCCAAACCAGAGAGGCCAGAGACCAGCGGGGACAGCAGCGTGGGGGTCTGCCAGACCAGCCCCGTCCCATCATACATCCCTTCATCTGGAAAGAAATTACAAGTGTTAAGACCCTGTGAGCAATTCTTCCTCTGCAACTGAGTGATCGAAACATCTCACCGATCTGAAATAACTTCATAGGTGAAAGTATTATTTGCTTAACTGTGCCATCGCTATTGCTTAAGACAAGCCAGTCCCTTCAGGTCTGAACCATGATAATGTGGAACCTGATATTGCACTGGAACTTACTTGTGCTGCACGCAACAATCCAGTCCACCATCATAACCACCCATCTCTGCCTGGAGAACAGTATGGGATGGACCACCTCCACCACTGAACCATTGATCTGGAATTGAATAAAGGATGAAGTGTACTTGCCAATAGTACAAAAGGGGCATTTCAGTAGTCTAAATAAGTGGCTTCCTTCCCATCCTGCATAACCCTGGTTTTAAACATTACGCAATGTAAGACCCTCTTGGATTACAGCCACCAGTCTAGGTCGTTAATGTCAAATTAAGCAAGCCTGAAGACAACCAAGATAAAGGAAGCCATTGAACATGACATTTAAATCCTCACCATGGAGACAGACCCCATAACAGACCGTGGTGTGTAGGGTGAGCGGAACACCAGTCTCCCCTGGGTGAGGTGGAACACGTAGCCCAGCTCCCGAGCCTCTGAGAATGACATGGGAATCAGCTGCTGCCCCTCCTGCTGGAACATCACCTGCCAGGTAGACGTGGCAGAGCTGTGGGCCTGATGGGGAACAAGAGACAGGGCATGCATGGTGGTATTGGGGACAAACTGGTGGAGCTCATCTAATTGACAATTTGCCAAATAGCCTTTAGCTTACTTTAGCAAGGGCAGCAGTCCAGGCATCCGTTGTACCAGACAGACAAGAAACGTCACTCCTCATTGACACCTACAGGGTAACATAACACTCTCCTATAAAAATACACAAGCCCACCTCCACGAGCCCTGATACAGTCTAGATCCATGCATAAGTACCTCCATATAGTTCTCCTCACAGCTGACTTCTCTGGGGGACCAGGGTAGAGGGAGGGGGCAGGTTGCATTCACAGAGTAGGTGGCTTCCACTCCATTCACATCAATTGTGATCAAGTTAAAGCTAAAAGTGAACACCTCATCATCCTAAGATACAAAAACAAGACCTTCAACTGAGATACCTGGTAGTAATTTAACTAGAAAATATAGTTTAAAAGCCCTTCCCATGGGCACAGATATCAACTCAATGGCTACTCCACATTGGTTCAATGTAATTGAAATGTTGATTTAACCAGTGTGCCCATGGGTTGTGGCTTTTAAAAGACCACAATGCACAGAAAATATATGAACCTGGTTGTCAGTGTGGCAGGAGAAGTAGGAGGCTCTGAGTTCAGCAAGGCCAGGCAGAGGGAGGATACTGAACATGTAGCCACACTCTGACCCATACTGCTTAGTGATGGGGTGAACGCCATCAGAATCTAGATAGGGGTAAAGAACTGGGTCATATCAAATGATTTGAATATGCTCAAGTCCAATACTAAATAAAAATCAGTTTATTCTTAAGTGGTCCAACAGGCACAGAGAGACTGAAATATACTGCAGGGAGAGACTTGTCAGCACCAGCTACCAAACCCTGGCCAAGACATGTTAAGATGCCAAGTTCATGAGCTGACCAAACCTGGTTTCAGACCCATTTTGCAGCAGACTTAACGTTAAAAGCCTACTTACCAACCGCTTCAAAGCGAGGTTCGTTCCCAGCAAATGAGAGTTGGGTTGTTACCAACAGGTATCGATCCCGGCATGCAGTCTCAATGGCCCCTATATAGACACACAAGGTGAGAATCTGAAGGGTGGAAACTAAAAGATTCTGACCAACAATTCAAACAAGTGTTCTACAGCTTGTATAAAGGCTAAGCTGACTCAATTTAAGTTTCTTACCTCTTGGAAGGTCAGAACATCTTACACTAGGCCATACAGACAGGAGTACAAATACTCTGTAAGAAAAACAATAGCACAGGTCAATAAAGGTTGCCAGCATCAAAACACTTATTCAAAACATTTAAGCCCACCACCAAACTTACCCCATCCAACACCCAAAAGCCATTGCTCCGTAGAAGTGTCTAACCCTAGCCAGGAACAGCTATTAAACTACACCTGCTAGTTGACACAACATCAACTATCACGTACTGACAGTATCCTAGTCAAAACAACAGTTGATAAGTAGCATGTTCTCTGGCACTTTTATATGGGGGTGGTGCTGTGATTGAGGTAATTAATTAGCTAATTGGGTCACATGGTTGGTCATCTTGCCAGAGCCTAGGGGCGCAGCTAAATAGTCTGAAGTGGATTCGTCTCCTCATCTCTTCTCCTTCCTCCTTTCTTAGGATGTGTTTTCCATCTCCACTGAATAACAACATAAACGGATCATGTAAAGTGTTGGTTCCATGTTTCATGAGCAGAAATAAAAGATCCCAGACATTTTCCATACGAACGAAAAGCTTATTTCTATCAAACTTTGTGCACAAATTTGTTTACATCCCTGTTAGTGAGCATTTCTCCTTTGCCAAGATAATCCATCCACTTGACAGCTGTGGCATATCAAGAAGCTGATTAAACAGCATGATCATTACACAGGTACACCTTGTGCTGGGGACAATGAAAGGTCACACAACACAATGCCACAGATATCTCAAGTTTTGAAGGAGTGCAATTGGCATGCTGACTGCAAGAATGTCCACCAGAGCTGTTGCCAGAGAATTGAATGTTAATTTCTCTACCATAAGCCGCATCCATCCGGCCCCACAACCACAGACCATGAGTAAGGCGTTGTGTGGGCGAGTGGTTTGCTGATGTTAACGTTGTGAACCGACTGCCCATGGTGGCTGTGGGGTTATGGTATGGGCGGGATAAGCTACGGACAACGAACACAATTGCATTTTATCTATGGCAATTTGACCCCACTCCGGGATGCTGTCCTTCTAGGCACAGTTTCAAAGGAAAAGCCATATCTCAGACTGGCCAATAAAAAGAAAAGATTAAGATGGGAAAAAGAACACAGACACTGGACAGAAGAACTCTGCCTAGAAGGCCAGCATCCCGGAGTCGCCTCTTCACTGTTGAGACTGGTGTTTTGCGGGTACTATTTAATGAATTTGCCAGTTGAGGACTTGTGAGGTGTCTGTTTCTCAAACTATATACTCTAATGTACTGTACTTGTCCTCTTGCTCAGTTGTGCACCGGGGCCTCCCACTCCTGTTTCTATTCTGGTTAGTGCAGGTTTGCGCTGTTTTGTGAAGGGAGTACTGTAGCTCCCTCCAGTAACCACGAGCACAACCGCTCCTTGATTTGAACTGGCCGCTTTATTCTGTAGATTTAGTCAGAATTATCACCTTCCGTGGGAACTATAAAGTAAATGAAAAATACAATTAAGCACACTCTTACATTCTCCTTATCTGACGAGTGACATATTAGCTTGGTATAACTCTGAAGTGCTTACATACATAAATAGTTTAGCCGGTGCTATATCAGTATCAGATTAAACACATGAATAATGGTAAAATACCTCATTGGCTGCTTTTTACAGAAGGGAGGAATCAAACCTCACATGTATTATTCCTGGCATTAATTCACACTTCATCCTTAATTATTATAACGTTACCATCCTAACATACACGCTTCAACCTTTATGAACTACACCCGATGACATGAAAACTTAACTAACACAGTGCGGGATTGCCTTCCCTCCAAAAGTGTGTTGCTACAATAAGGATCCCTGTTACAACAGTATTAGCTATGTAGTTCCGCTTGTCTTATCATTTCCCCACACAGCGGACACGTAAACAATTCAAACAACGACATAGACTTACAGGTTAACTGTCAGTTACACTCCCACCAATCACCGGTGATTTCTGTGAAAGGGGTCTGCATGTTTCTTGATCGGCTTCCAGGAGGGTGACTGTCTTATGGGCGGGCTATGGGAGAAATTATGTACATATATGGAGGAACATAAATACTGTAACACAAGAGAGAGATACACTTATAGAGTTCATTTCCCATTCTGATAAAATACATTGTCTATTGTATAGGTGTCACGCCTTGGTCATTGTATTTTGTGTTTTTGTTATATGTTTGGGTAGGCCAAGGTGTGACATGGGTTTATATGTTGTGTTTCGCATTGGGGTTTGTAATATTTGGGATCGCGGCTGATTAGGGGTGTGTCTAGTTAGGCTTGGCTGCCTGAGGCGATTCTCAATCAGAGTCAGGTGCTTGTCGTTGTCTCTGATTGGGAACCGTATTTAGGTAGCCTGAGTTCTCGTTGTATTTTGTGGGTGTTTGTTCCTGTCTCTGTGTAGTGTTCAACAGATAGGCTGTAATAGGTTTCACGTTCCGTTTGTTGTTTTTGTATTTAGTTAAGTTATTTCATGTACCGCGATACTTTCATTAAAGTCATGAGTAACCTACACGCTGCATTTCGGTCTGACTCTCTTCATTCAACAGACGAACGCCGTTACAGAAACACCCACCACTCACAGACCGAGCAGTGTGTAAACTGGCAGGAGCTAAAGGAGGACGTTATGGACGGTAGAGGCATGGAGTATACGACGTGGGGGGAAATCGACAGGTGGGCGGCCGACCCAGAGCGAGTGCAGGAGCCTGCCTGGGATTCGCTTCAGCAGTGCGAAGAGGGCTACAGGCGAATCGAGTCAAAGAAAAAGACACGCCGGCTAAAACGCTGGTTTAAACAGGCAGCGACAGCTGGAGCAGCAAAGGGAGGATGAATTATTCGGAGAATGGACATGGGAAGACGTGTTGGATGGTAAAGGTTGTTACACTTGGGAGGAGATATTGGCCGGAAGAGATCGCCTCCCATGGGAACAGGTGGAGGCACTAAGGAGAGCAGAGGCAGCGGGAGATAGGAGCCGACGATACGAAGGAACACGGTTGGCAAGGAAGCCGGAAAAACAGCCCCAAAAAATTATTGGGGGGGGGGCTAGAAGGGAGAATAGTTATGCCAGGTAGGAGACCTGCGCAAACTCCCTGTGCTCCCAGTTGGGCTAGAGAGACCGGGCAGGCACCGTGTTATGCTATGGAGCGCACTGTGTTTCCAGTGCGGGTGCAGAGCCAGGTGCGACACATACCAGCCCTTCCTATTGGCCGGGATAGAGTGGGCATCGAGCCAGGTAAGCTTGGGCAGGCTCGGTGCTCAAGAGCTCCAGTGCGCCTGCACGGTCCGGTCTATCCAGAGCCACCTACACACCAGTCCTCCGGTAGCAGCTCCCCGCACCAGGCTTCCTGTGGGTGTCCTCGATCCAGTACCACCAGCTCCAGCACCACGCACCAGGCCTCCAGTGCGCCTCGCCTGTTCAGCGCAGCCAGCGCTTTTCTCCCCTCCTGCGCTGCCGGAGTCTCCCGCCTGTTTAGCGCAGCCAGAGCCTTTCTCCTCTCCTGCCCATCCGGAGTCTCCTGTCTGTCCAGCGCCGCCAGTGCTTCCAGTCTGCCCAGCGCGGCCAGTGCTCCCAGTCTGCCCAGCGCGGCCAGTGCTCCCAGTCTGCCCCGCGCGGCCAGTGCTCCCAGTCTGCCCCGCGCGGCCAGTGCTCCCAGTCTGCCCCGCGCGGCCAGTGCTCCCAGTCTGCCCCGCGCGGCCAGTGCTCCCAGTCTGCCCCGCGTGGCCAGTGCTCCCAGTCTGCCCCAGTGCTCCCAGTCTCCCAGTGCTCCCAGTCTGCCCGCGCGGCCAGTGCTCCCAGTCTGCCCCGCGCGGCCAGTGCTCCCAGTCTGCCCAGCGGCCAGTGCTCCCAGTCTGCCCAGCGCGGCCAGTGCTCCCAGTCTGCCCAGCGCCGCCAGTGCTCCCAGTCTGCCCAGCGCCGCCAGTGCTCCCAGTCTGCCCAGCTCCGCCAGTGCTCCCAGTCTGCCCAGCGCCGCCAGTGCTCCCAGTCTGCCCAGTGCTCCCAGTCTGCCCAGCGCCGCCAGTGCTCCCAGTCTGCCCAGTGCTCCCAGTCTGCCCAACGCCGCCAGTCTGCCCAGTGCCGCCAGCTCCGCCAGTCTGCCCAGTGCCACCAGTCTGCCCAGCGCCGCCAGTCTGCCCAGCGCCGCCAGTCTGTCCAGCGCCACCAGTCTGCCCAGTGCCACCAGTCTGCCCAGCGCCGCCAGTCTGCCCAGCGCCGCCAGTCGGTCCAGCGTCGCCAGTCTGCCTGGATCTGCCAGAAGTGCCAGTCTGCCAAGATCTTCTAGATCGGCCAGAGAACCTGAATCATCCAGTTCCACCAGCCAGCCAGGATTTACCGGAGCCTACTACCTCCCTGAGCTTCATCTCAGTACTGGGCTTCCCCTCAGTACCGGGCTTCCCCTCAGTACCGGGCTTCCCCTCAGTCCCGGGCTGCTTCGGTCCCGAGCTGCCCCGCTGTCCCGGGCTGCCCCTCTGTCCCGAGCTGCCCCTCTGTCCCGAGATGCCCCTCTGTCCCGAGATGCCCCTCTGTCCCGAGCTGCCCCTCTGTCCCGAGCTGCCCCTCTGTCCCGAGCTGCCCCTCTGTCCCGAGCTGCCCCTCAGTTATGTGGGGATCTGGGTGAGGACTATTAGGCCATGGTCGGCGGAGAAGGTGGATGATCCTAGGACGCTAAGGGGAGGAACTAGGACATTAATGGAGTGGGGTCCACGTCCCGAGCCAGAACCGCCACCATGGACAGATGCCCACCCGGATCCTCCCTATGCTCTTGAGGTGCGTCCGGGAGTCCGCACCTTAGGGGGGGGAGGGGTTCTGTCACGCCTTGGTCATTGTATTTTGTGTTTTTGTTATATGTTTGGGTAGGCCAGGGTGTGACATGGGTTTATATGTTGAGTTTCGCATTGGGGTTTGTAATATTTGGGATCGCGGCTGATTAGGGGTGTGTCTAGTTAGGCTTGGCTGCCTGAGGCGATTCTCAATCAGAGTCAGGTGCTTGTCGTTGTCTCTGATTGGGAACCGTATTTAGGTAGCCTGAGTTCGCGTTGTATTTTGTGGGTGTTTGTTCCTGTCTATGTGTAGTGTTCACCAGATAGGCTGTAATAGGTTTCATTTTCCGTTTGTTGTTTTTGTATTTAGTTCAGTTATTTCATGTACCGCGGTACTTTCATTAAAGTCATGAGTAACCTACACGCTGCATTTCGGTCTGACTCTCTTCATTCAACAGACGAACGCCGTTACAATAGGAGAGGAGACCAGAGGAGGCCATAAATGTATAGGACAGCTGGAAACACTAAAAATGCAGACACATAGTCTGCTGATCTTAGACAACCACATGAAGAGAAGGCGACACATGGGCTCCAGGACAGCTGGACACACTAAAACTAGAGGAGACACACAGTCTGCTGATACGAGATAAAATACACACATACAAAGGAACACATGGAGTTGAATGTAATATGTTAATTACAGGGTCAAAGCATAGGCCATAGGATAGAGGGACGTATATTATTTTTAGGTCAAAGCAAGGGTCTTGTCATCATTATAATCTGACGGAAAGCAGATATGGGCGTTATTGGGCTGAACAAGCAGGATGTACGGATTGGGATGTAACTGCATTTGCATGTGGGATGGACTGATGTTGTATGTGTATAAAATCAGAGCGGGTGCTCTGAAAAAGTGTGTGTTCCGCGGACCACTCCGGCTTGCGATACTTTTATATTAAAAGCCTATTGATTTCACAAAGTTCTGGAAAGCGGCGTATTTGAACCGATTTTCCACGACAGGGCCTCTCCAGATAGGTGAGTTTGGTGATGCGTTTACCTCTCTCATCCAGGGTTGAGTAACTAATCAGTAACTTGAATCTTCTCACCCGGCCATCCTGTCCCGGGTACACTTCTGTAACGTTTGCCAATTTCCACTGGTTGCGTGGTACAATATCATCTTGCAAGATGACAATGTCATTAATCCTTGCGGCTCTTCTCTCTTTATTCCATTTCTGTCTGTGTTGGAGGTTTAGGAGGTACTCTTTCTTCCACCTTGTCCAGAATTCATTGGCTAAGAATTGTACTCTGCACCATCTCTTGCGGAGATAAAGATCTTCCTTGATGAACTGTCCAGGTGGCGTTAAGATAACTGTGGACTTCATTGTCAAGATATGATTTGGCGTGAGAGGTTCTGGACCTAATGAATCATTCAGATATTCCGTAGTTAGGAGTCTACTATTTAAAATCGCCATGACTTCATAGAGAAAGGTACGCAGAGAAGCGCTGTCGAGTCTTCCGTCTGACTGATCAAGAATGGATGTTAAGACACTTCGTATCGTGCGGATTTGTCTTTCCCAAACACCAACCATGTGACTTAAAGACTGGGTGTTCATGATAAACTCGCATCCAAGTTCCTTCAGTCCTGTTTGATCCATTTCTTTCAGGGCGTCCACAAACTCGCGTCTTGCACCAATGAAGTTGCTGCCTTGATCACGTCTGATTTGACGAACATTACCACGTATGAATGAAAGCAGGGAATTGATAAAAGTGTCGTTGGTTAAGTCATCAAGCATTTCAATGTGAACTGCTCGAGAGCCCATGCAAGTGAGCAGGAGCCCATAACTCTTTAATTCACTGTAATTTAAACCTTAGTACTGTAACGTCGGGATAGTGATGGGTGTGGAGTCAGACGCAGAGAGCAGAAGGTAGACGGGAAAAAACGCTTTGATGTCCTCAAGCACAGTAACAGGGACAAACATGGGTGAAGCCCAAAACACAGGCGCAACAAAACCCAAACCCACTGTTACTAAAATACCGGACAGCGAAAACCCAAATGAACACAAACACCACTGACGTGGAATAACCACAAGCCTGCACAAACACCAGCGGGCTAAACTAACTTAAATAACACCCATCCCAAAACCCCAACAAGGAACAGGTGAAAACAATTAGACAAAAAACAAACGAAAAGGAAAAAGGGATCCGTGGCAGTTAGTAGACCGGCGACGACCACTGCCGAGCGCCACCTGAACAGGAAGGGGAGCCACCTTCGGTGGTATTCGTGACAGGTACGTGGTATAAACATGTATAATGCTTGTAACAAAGGCTTGAACAAACACCTCATTAGCTGCTTATTACAGAAGGGAGGAAATCAAACTTCACATTTATTATTCCTGGCATGAATTCACACTTCATCCTTAATTATTATAACGTTACCATCCTAACATACACGCTTCAACCTTTAGGAACTACACCTGATGACATGAAAATTTAGCCAACACATTGCGGGATTGCCTTCCCTCCAAAAGTGTGTTGCTACAGTAAGGGAATACCCCCCTGTATTGGACAAAAATGAATGGCAAGTCATTGGCATCGGACAAACCATATACACATTGGCCAATGCCACCCAATTCGGTGTTGATTCATGCAAAGTGTATTGCAAATGCCATATGGCAATTGCCAGTTGTAACACTTTAAAAATTCAACAGGGGGCGAATGCGCTCCACCGGGGTTTTTCATATTGGAAATGTAACCCAAGTCAACGTCCAAAAGCAAAATTTAAAAAAAATGAAATTTTTGTCAAAAACTTATCACCCCTTAAAAAAGTGCTTTCTGGACCGTTTTTCGAAATTCTTTAGATTTTGTTGTCAATTACACATGTGTAAGAACTGTATGAATATACTTTTGTCCAATTTTATTATCATAATTTTTTTTTTTTTTTACATGCGCATAAGGAATATGTTTTGTTCAATTTCAATATGATTTCATAGGAAGTCAAAAGTCAAAAGTCAAAAATGTCAAAATTTTGTAAAAAACTTCACACACCCTAAAAAAAGTGCTTTCTGGACCGTTTTTCGGAATTCTTTCGATTTTTTTGTCAATTACACATGTGTAAGAACTGTATGAATATACTTTTGTCCAATTTTATTATCATAATTTTTTTTTTTACATGCGCATAAGGAATATGTTTTGTCCAATTTCAATATGATTTCATAGGAAGTCAAAAGTCAAAGTCAAAAATGTCAAAATTTTGTAAAAAACTTCACACACCCTTAAAAAGTGCTTTCTGGACCGTTTTTCGAAATTCTTTAGATTTTTTTGTCAATTACACATGTGTAAGAACTGTATGAATATACTATTGTCCAATTTTATTATCATATTTTATTTTTTTTTTTTACATGCGCATAAGGAATATGTTTTGTTCAATTTCAATATGATTTCATAGGAAGTCAAAAGTCAAAAGTCAAAAATGTCAAAATTTTGTAAAAACTTCACACACCCTAAAAAAAGTGCTTTCTGGACCGTTTTCGAAATTCTTTCGATTTTTTTGTCAATTACACATGTGTAAGAACTGTATGAATATACTTTTGTCCAATTTTATTATCATAATTTTTTTTTTTTTTTACATGCGCATAAGGAATATGTTTTGTCCAATTTCAATATGATTTCATAGGAAGTCAAAAGTCAGAAGTCAGAAATGTCAAAATTTTGTAAAAAACTTCACACACCCTTAAAAAAGTGCTTTCTGGACCGTTTTTTGAAATTCTTTCGATTTTTTTGTCAATTACACATGTGTAAGAACTGTATGAATATACTTTTGTCCAATTTTATTATCATATTTTTTTATATTTTTTTAAAATTGTGCATAAGGAATTTTTTTGTGGGCCAAATGCCATAAGAAATTTGACATGCTCAAAAATCCTGCAGAAATGCAAAATTGACTGGCCTGATGAACTCGGGATGGCCGGGCAGTGATAGTTGTTCCTTTCCATCACTCGTTGTGTTGACTTCATCATGTCCATTTTGTGATGTTTTTTCACTATATAATCATATTGCAAGTGCACGTGCATTTGCAATATGGTTCAATGGACAATTACTATATGAAATTTGACATGCTCAAAAATCCTGCAGAAATGCTAAATTGACTGGCCAGATGAACTCGGGATGGCCTGACAGTGATAGTTGCTCCTTTCCATCGCTCATTATATTGACTTCATCATGTCCATTTTGTGATGCTTTTTCACTATAGAATCATATTGTAAGTGCACGTGCATTTGCAATATGTTTCAATGTGCATTTACCATATGAAATTTGACATGCTCAAAAATGCCAAATTGACTGGTCTGATGAACACAGGATGGCCGAGCAGTGATAGTTGTACATTTCCATCACTCGTTGTGTTGATTTCATCATCTCCGTTAGGTGATGTTTTTTCACTATAGAATCATATTGTAAGTGCACGTGCATTTGCAATATGTTTCAATGTGCATTTACCATATGAAATTTGACATGCTCAAAAATGCAAAATTGACTGGTCTGATGAACACAGGATGGCCGAGCAGTGATAGTTGTACATTTCCATCACTCGTTGTGTTGATTTCATCATCTCCGTTAGGTGATGTTTTTTCACTATAGAATCATATTGTAAGTGCACGTGCATTTGCAATATGTTTCAATGTGCATTTACCATATGAAATTTGACATGCTCAAAAATGCAAAATTGACTGGTCTGATGAACACAGGATGGCCGAGCAGTGATAGTTGTACATTTCCATCACTCGTTGTGTTGATTTCATCATCTCCGTTAGGTGATGTTTTTTCACTATAGAATCATATTGTAAGTGCACGTGCATTTGCAATATGTTTCAATGTGCATTTACCATATGAAATTTGACATGCTCAAAAATGCAAAATTGACTGGTCTGATGAACACAGGATGGCCGAGCAGTGATAGTTGTACATTTCCATCACTCGTTGTGTTGATTTCATCATCTCCGTTAGGTGATGTTTTTTCACTATAGAATCATATTGT
Organism: Oncorhynchus gorbuscha; assembly: GCF_021184085.1. Taxonomy (NCBI): domain Eukaryota; kingdom Metazoa; phylum Chordata; class Actinopteri; order Salmoniformes; family Salmonidae; genus Oncorhynchus; species Oncorhynchus gorbuscha. The sequence continues at coordinate 30,745,807 of NC_060197.1, forward strand.
AAGTGCACGTGCATTTGCAATATGTTTCAATGTGCATTTACCATATGAAATTTGACATGCTCAAAAATGCAAAATTGACTGGTCTGATGAACACAGGATGGCCGAGCAGTGATAGTTGTACATTTCCATCACTCGTTGTGTTGATTTCATTATCTCCGTTAGGTGATTTTTTTCACTATAGAATCATATTGTAAGTGCACGTGCATTTGCAATATGTTTCAATGTGCATTTACCATATGAAATTTGACATGCTCAAAAATGCAAAATTGACTGGTCTGATGAACACAGGATGGCCGAGCAGTGATAGTTGTACATTTCCATCACTCGTTGTGTTGATTTCATCATGTCCATTAGGTGATGTTTTTTCACTATAGAATCATATTGTAAGTGCACGTGCATTTGCAATATGTTTCAATGTGCATTTACCATATGAAATTTGACATGCTCAAAAATGCAAAATTGACTGGTCTGATGAACACAGGATGGCTGAGCAGTGATAGTTGTACATTTCCATCACTCGTTGTGTTGATTTCATTATCTCCATTAGGTGATTTTTTTTCACTATAGAATCATATTGTAAGTGCACGTGCATTTGCAATATGTTTCAATGTGCATTTACCATATGAAATTTGACATGCTCAAAAATGCTAAATTGACTGGTCTGATGAACACAGGATGGCCGAGCAGTGATAGTTGTACATTTCCATCACTCGTTGTGTGTTGATTTCATCATGAACATTAGGTGATGTTTTCTCACTTTTGCAAAGTCACTGTGCATTTGCAATATGGTTCAATGGGCAGGTACCATCATGAATTTGTCATGCTATAAAAATCCTGCAGGAATGTGAAATTGACTGGCCTGATGAACACAGGATGGCCTGGCAGTGATAGTTGTTCCTTTTCATCACTCGTTGTGTTGATTTCATCATGTCCATTTGGTGATGTTTTTTCACTATAGAATCATATTGCAAATGTACGTGCATTGTTGTGCAACTGGTAACCCAAAAATAAAAATATGGTTGTAAATGCATTTACCGGGACTCCTATTGTCCATGCCCGCTATGGGAGTACCCTACTACGGCCCTCTATCTATGGGGTCCGTCCTGAGTGCTTTATGGACTGTTTAAAATATTCTGATGGATACGCATGTTGTGCAACTGGTGATTGAAAATAGGCACCTGGTAACCCCCCAAAAAATATGCTTGTAAATGCATTTACCGGTCATTCTGATATTAATGCTCGCTATGGGAACACAGGATGGCCGAGCAGTGATAGTTGTACATTTCCATCACTCGTTGTGTTGATTTCATCATCTCCGTTAGGTGATGTTTTTTCACTATAGAATCATATTGCAAGTGCACGTGCATTTGCAATATGGTTCAATGGACAATTACCATATGAAATTTGACATGCTCAAAAATGCAAAATTGACTGGCCTGATGAGCACAGGATGGCCGAGCAGTGAGAGTTGTACCTTTCCATCACTCGTTGTGTTGATTTCATCATCTCCGTTAGGTGATGTTTTTTCACTATAGAATCATATTGTAAGTGCACGTGCATTTGCAATATGTTTCAATGTGCATTTACCATATGAAATTTGACATGCTCAAAAATGCCAAATTGACTGGTCTGATGAACACAGGATGGCCGAGCAGTGATAGTTGTACATTTCCATCACTCGTTGTGTTGATTTCATCATCTCTGTTAGGTGATGTTTTTTCACTATAGAATCATATTGTAAGTGCACGTGCATTTGCAATATGTTTCAATGTGCATTTACCAAATGAAATTTGACATGCTCAAAAATGCCAAATTGACTGGTCTGATGAACACAGGATGGCCGAGCAGTGATAGTTGTACATTTCCATCACTCGTTGTGTTGATTTCATCATGTCCATTAGGTGATGTTTTTTCACTATAGAATCATATTGTAAGTGCACGTGCATTTGCAATATGTTTCAATGTGCATTTACCATATGAAATTTGACATGCTCAAAAATGCAAAATTGACTGGTCTGATGAACACAGGATGGCTGAGCAGTGATAGTTGTACATTTCCATCACTCGTTGTGTTGATTTCATTATCTCCATTAGGTGATTTTTTTTCACTATAGAATCATATTGTAAGTGCACGTGCATTTGCAATATGTTTCAATGTGCATTTACCATATGAAATTTGACATGCTCAAAAATGCTAAATTGACTGGTCTGATGAACACAGGATGGCCGAGCAGTGATAGTTGTACATTTCCATCACTCGTTGTGTTGATTTCATCATGAACATTAGGTGATGTTTTCTCACTTTTGCAAAGTCACTGTGCATTTGCAATATGGTTCAATGGGCAGGTACCATCATGAATTTGTCATGCTATAAAAATCCTGCAGGAATGTGAAATTGACTGGCCTGATGAACACAGGATGGCTGAGCAGTGATAGTTGTACATTTCCATCACTCGTTGTGTTGATTTCATTATCTCCATTAGGTGATTTTTTTTCACTATAGAATCATATTGTAAGTGCACGTGCATTTGCAATATGTTTCAATGTGCATTTACCATATGAAATTTGACATGCTCAAAAATGCTAAATTGACTGGTCTGATGAACACAGGATGGCCGAGCAGTGATAGTTGTACATTTCCATCACTCGTTGTGTTGATTTCATCATGAACATTAGGTGATGTTTTCTCACTTTTGCAAAGTCACTGTGCATTTGCAATATGGTTCAATGGGCAGGTACCATCATGAATTTGTCATGCTATAAAAATCCTGCAGGAATGTGAAATTGACTGGCCCGATGAACTCGGGATGGCTGGGCAGTGATTCTGGTTCATCTCAATGGCTCGTTAGGGTTGATTTCAGAATGTCACTTTTGGTGATGGTACCTCACTGTTTAAACATATTGCAAATGGACAAGAGTCACCAGCAAGTCACCGTCCATCAGTCAATTAGATATCATTCTGACACCAAACTGATACAAACTGACACTAAACCCACTTTTTCCAACCTGTTTAGTAGCCAACTATCACACACTTCAGAGCTGGCCCAAAATTCACAACGCCTTTGGTTCAAACCATGAAAAAACCATAAAACACATAGTTACGTTCTAGCTGCGGGTCCATTTCTTATGTTACGTGTAGGCCTAGCTGAGGCGACCCCGAATCCCAAGTTTCGGCTCGATCGGTCATTTGGTGTCCGAGCAAAACCCTAATTGGTGCTGAAAATCCACTTTTTTCCATGACTTGCTACGGGGTCCTTGAATGAGCTATCGGACAGAAACGTTGGGGTCTGTCTATATGGGCCGACACGGTCGCAATGCACCTAGTCTTGTGTCTCTGAGACATTTCTAAATGTCGCCATTTTCGTAATGGTCAAAATGAATTGAAGTCATTGCAAATTTACGAGGCTATTTCTCGGTCCGAGAACCTTCTAGAGCCACCTAACTCACCACGCACTATCGACCCGAGGTCTAGAACAGGTTTCTAAAGTTTCGGAACTCTAGGTCTGACGGTTCTTTTTTTAGCTCGAACAAAGCTAACTATTGGAGGCACTGTCTGTCTCTACAAACCCCAATACGTCCCTCCTTCCAAGTTGTGTGTCTGTGTGATTTAGTTTTCCTTTGAAATTTTATGGGAAAAATGACTGATTTACAGTTCATGGGGGTTGCCTAATCACACATATGAAGTTTTGGACAGATCTGACTTTTTTTAACCCCTTGAAACAGCCCCTGAGACACCAATTAAGGCACTTCCGGTTGGCACAGGAAGCTATAAGTCAATACATATCCTCACTGGGCTATGCTTTTACAGAATCCTGAGTTTTAAGTCCTTACGTTAAGAATTGACTGATTTACACAGGGTTGAATGCACAATGTCTATCAAACTGCAGGCAGGTAATGGAAAAACACTTTTAGGGTGATTTTAACCACTTCCGGTTGGTCCAGGAAGCTTAGAATCAACACAGGTAGACCTCATACTGGCCTGATGGACTGTTACCAAAGACAGGTTCATACGGCATTCATAACCCATATAGACTTCAGGTTGAATTTAGGGGTAAAGGCAATGTATTCCTATGGGGAGAGAAGTCAATGCAAACTCTTTGAAGTAAACACCTTCTTTTAACTATTAAGGGTTAATGCCACACGGTCAACGTTAGGCTTGCACGGATCGGAAGGACCTTAGGAACATACCTGAGGTCGAATTGTGCTTCTCACCCTAACGGTTCTCTCACTGTCAACCAAAAGCAAATGACGTTGTGGGGCAGGCTTCATTTTGGGCCTAATTTTCTAATGGTCGCTGCGCTTAGACCGAGCGAGCTACGGTCAAGCGGGATATCTCGTTGAACTCGGCACGGCCTAGAGATTATGTTTATGCCATTGCCTGCTCTCTGTGTCTTTGAGAACCGCACTTTTCACTCCATCCTTGCTGTGTGTGCGTGTGAGAGATTTTCTTTGACATCTGTTGGGAGAAATGACTGATTTACAGTTCATGAGGGTTACCTAGTCACACATATGAAGTTTTGAAAAGATATGACCTTTTTAACCCATGGAAACTGCCACTGTGACACCATTAAAGGCACTTCCGGTTGGCACAGGAAGCTATAAATAAACTCATATCATGATTGGGGTATGCCTTTACAAAATCCTGAGTTTTAAGTCTTTACGTTAAGAACTGAGTTATTTACGGAGGGTTTAGTGAGTGTGTGTTATTTCAGAAAATCATAGAAAATCACAGAAATCTCGCAGAGCTCCGCAGCACACTTTAAAAAGATTCGTAAGAACACCCTGCAACTGGATCTGTAACAGTTGAAGAAAAAAAAAACACCTATCCGTGAACATCACCAAGATGTCGTTGTACAATTTCTCTTAAATGACGATAGATAAATGGCTGGTTCTTTTTTTATTGACACAGGAGGCTCCTTGACTTTGACGTGAAGTGGAAAAATAATTTCTCTATTTTCATTTTGGACCTTTAATCCCAGATAAATGGCCATAACTCAAAAACCGTTGAGGCCTAGACGCCATCTTGTTCGGGGCCAACTGCCCATTATGCCGCCCCTACGCTCACCGAGTTTCGGCTTCTAAATATTTTCAGTTTTCGAGATAAGGCCCCGTTGTGAATCGTGATGTTTTGTCCAATAGCAATATGATTGCTTATGCCCTCTTGTGGGAATTTCCGGGACATCGGAAAAATGACCTAAATCTTATTATTTTTGTAAAACGGAAACCGAATGTCCGACAAAGTTCATTTGATGACTTCCTGGTAGGTCCGGCCCTGCCGCTCGGCCCGACGCCGTCCGCGAATTTTACAAACGATTTCGGACGTCTAGTAAGGGACCGTACATTTGCAATATGGACTTTCTCACTAACCATACAGGTACTGCCGAAATCTTCCCTTAAGGTATGTAAGGATCCCGTTACAACAGTATTAGCTACGTAGTTCCGGAGAGGCCGCATGTTTTGGTTGCAGGCTGTGTCAGTGGCACTGTATTGTCCTCAAAGCGGGCAAAAAAGTTATTTAGTCTGCCTGGGAGCAAGATATCCTGGTCCGTGACGGGGCTGGTTTCCTTTTTGTAATCCGTGATTGACTGTAGACCCTGCCACATACCTATTGCCGTTGAATTGAGATTCTACTTTTTCTCTATACTGACGCTTAGCTTGTTTGATTGCCTTGCTGAGGGAATAGCTACACTGTTTGTATTCGGTCATGTTTCTGGTCACCTTGCCCTGATTAAAAGCAGTGGTTTGCGCTTTAAGTTTCACGCGAATGCTGCCATCAATCCACGGTTTCTGGTTTGGGAATGTTTTAATCGTTGCTATGGGAACAACACCTTCAACGCACGTTCTAATGAACTCGCACACCGAATCAGCGTATTCGTCAATGTTGTTGTCTGACGCAATACGAAACATATCCCAGTCCACGTGATGGAAGCAGTCTTGGAGTGTGGAATCAGATTGGTCGGACCAGCATTGGACAGACCTAAGCGTGGGAGCTTCTTGTTTTAGTTTCTGTCTGTAGGCAGGAATCAACAAAATGGAGTCGTGGTCAGCTTTTCCAAAAGGAGGGCGGGGTAGGGCCTTATATGCGTCGCGGAAGTTAGAATAGCAATGATCCAAGGTTTTGCCAGCCCTGGTTGCGCAATCGATATGCTGATACAATTTAGGGAGTCTTGTTTTCAGATTAGCCTTGTTAAAATCCCCAGCTACAATGAATGCAGCCTCAGGATGTATGGATTCCAGTTTGCAAAGAGTCAAATAAAGTTTGTTCAGAGCCATCGATGTGTCTGCTTGGGGGGGAATATATACGGCTGTGATTATAATCGAAGAGAATTCCCTTGGTAGATAATGCGGTCAACATTTGATTGTGAGGAATTCTAAATCAGGTGAACAGAAGGACTTGAGTTTCTGTATGTTTTTGTGACCACACCACGTCTCGTTAGCCATAAGGCATACGCCCCCGCCCCTCTTCTTACCAGAAAGATGTTTGTTTCTGTCGGCGCGATGCGTGGAGAAACCAGCTGGCTGCACCGACTCCGATAGCGTCTCTCCAGTGAGCCATGTTTCCGTGAAGCAAAGAACGTTACAGTCTCTTGATGTCCCTCTGGAATGAGGAGGGAGACTGGACATTGGCGAGAAGTATACTGGGGAGTGGTGCACGATGTGCCCGTCTCCGGAGTCTGACCAGAAGACCGCTTCGTTTCCCTCTTTTACGAAGTCGTTTTTTTGGGTCGCCGGCTGGGATCCATTCCGTTGTCCTGGGTGAAAAGCAGAACACAGGATCCGCTTCGCGAAAGTCATATTCTTGGTCGTACTGATGGTGAGTTGACGCTGCTCTTATATTCAGTAGTTCTTCTCGACTGTATGTAATGAAACCTAAGATGACCTGGGGTACTAATGTAAGAAATAACACGTAAAAAAAACAAAAAACTGCATAGTTTCCTAGGAATGTGAAGCGAGGCGGCCATCTCTGTCGGCGCTGTTGACCCCAAATCTTTGAACGGTAGTGTATATATTGTGTATAGTTTTTGTTGAGGTGTGGTTTTCTATAAGCCCATGGGCTTCCAACCACACCATTAAAAAAATGCTTTTCTACCCTCTTAGGAGGACAAGCTTTAACTTCAACTTGTTCATGACTAACAACAGTGGAGACAAGCTACACCATATCTAACACCTGGTCTCCTCTGCCCTAATCTCCAGAGAAGTTAGCTGTGAGCACATCACAGAGGTACTGATCTATGGTTCTATACTGAACCAAAATATAAACCCAACATGCAATGATTTCAAAGATTTTACCGAGTTACAGTTCATATTTTTTTGAACATTTTATTTGACCTTTATTTAACTATGCAAGTCAGTTAAAACCACTTAAGCTTAGGGCTTACTTTTTTCGAACATTCTGTTAAAAATCGCGCAACATTTCAGCATCCTGCTACTCATGCCAGGAATATAGTATATGCATATGATTAGTATGTGTGGATAGAAAACACTCTGACGTTTCTAAAACTGTTTAAATCACGGCTGTGACTATAACAGAAGGAAAACTGATCACCAAAAAGTGGAAAAAATATAAATGCGCCACCTGCATGTATTGTCTATGGCACAGCAAATTAGATGGGGCCGAGATTACAAGTCCTACAGCTTCCACACAATGTCGCCAGTCTTGGCATCTTCCTTGGTCAAACGAGGAAGAGAGACCCCATTCCTTCCGGTCTCCGACAGGATGTTTTGGAAGAGAGATTTCCGACCATGATTTAAAGACGTGGAGCTATTGAATACACATCGCCCGTGATCAATTTGATAGATTATTAACGTTTACTAACACCTAAAGTTGGATTACAAAAGTATTTCGAAGTGTTTTGTGAAAGTTTATCGTCGACTTTTTTAATTTAAAAAAATGACGTTGCGTTTTAAAACTGTGTTTTTTCTGGATCATACACTCTTCATAGATCGATATTTTGGGTATATATGGACCGATTTAATCGGAAAAAAGACCCAATAGTGATGTTTATGGGACATATAGGAGTGCCAACAAAGAAGCTTGTTAAAGGTAATGAATGTTTTATATTTTATTTCTGCGTTTTGTGTAGCGCCGTCTATGCTAATTATATTGTTTACGTCCCCTTCAGGTATTTCGGGGTGTTGCATGCTATCAGATAATAGCTTCTCATGTTTTCGCCGAAAAGCATTTTAAAATTCTGACTTGTTGGCTAGATTCACAACGAGTGTAACTTTAATTCAGTACCCTGCATGTGTGTTTTAATTACGTTTGAGTTTTAACGAGTGCTATTAGCATTTGGCGTGGTGCATTTGCATTTCCTGATGGCTAGATGGGACGCCTGCGTGTCGGGTGGGCTTATGAGGTTTTAAGACAAATTCTTATTTTCAATGAGGGCCTACTAGGGAACAGTGGGTTACAACTGCCTGTTCAGGGGCAGAAGGACAGATTTGTACCTTGTCAGCTCGGGGATTTGAACTTGCAACCGCCCCATATAAGGAATCCAGTCCATTGAAATAAATGAATTAGTCCCTAATCTATGGATTTCACATAAATTCAGATATGCATCTGTTGTTCACAGATGCCTTTAAAAAAGTAGGAGCGTGAATCAGCAAACCCATCAGTTTCTGGTGTGACCACCATATGCCTCATGCGGTGCGACATTACCATTGATATAATACAATTGTGTTCATTGTCCGTAGTTTATGCCTGCCCATACCATAACCCCATGGCCACTCTGTTGACATCAGCAAACCTCTCACCCACAAGATGTCTACCATCTGCCCGGTTCATTTGAAACCTGGATTAATCCTTGTAAAGCACACATCTCCAGCCTGCCAGTGGCCATTGAAAGTGAGCATTTGCCCACTGAAGTTGGTTACAATGCCACACTGCAGCCAGGTCAAGACCCTGGTGAAGCATACAGATGATCTTCCCTGAGATTGTATCTGACAGTTTGTGCAGAAATTCTTCAGTTGTCTAAACCCACAGTTTCATCAGCTGTCCGGGTAGCTGGTCTCAGATGATCCTGCAGATGAAGAAGCCGGAGGTCACGGCTGGCGTGGTTACACGTGGTCTGCGGTTGTGAGGCCGGTTGGACGAACTGCCAAATTCTGTAAAACGACGTTGAACGCGGCTTATGGTAGAGACATGAAAATGTAATTGTCTTGCAACAGCTCTGGTGGACGTTCCTGCAATCATGCAAATTGCACACTCCCTCATAACTTGAGACATCTGTGGCATTGTGTTGACAAAACTACACCATTTAGTGGCCTTTTATCCCCAGCGGTTTAATCAGCTTCTTGACATGCCAGGTGGATGGATTATCTCAGCAAAGTTAAAATGCTCACTAACTGGTAAGATACATTTGTGCACAAAACGTGAGAAATAAGTTGTGTATGGAACATTTCAGGGATCTTTTATTTCAACTCATGAAACATGTGACCAACACTTAATGTTATTTATACTTGTTCATTTTCAGTCCCTAAACCCACAATATATTTGTCTGAAAGTGGGTAAACTGCCTACTCTCTCAGCAGAGGCAATTTTACACAAACACATGCAAAACAGGTAGCCGACATTAAATATACGAGTTCAATCAAACGTCGACACCCTAGTTCTTGAGCTGTCCATCAGTCATGAGTTGAATGCGTGGCGTTTTCACCGATCATGTGACAAAACCTTTCATTACATTGTTTTGTAATTAAATTTAGAATTAGGAAATATAACTTACTGTTCGCTGCCCTGGCCCCCAATGGTGGAACGATTCCTGGAGCTATGAAAATGTCGGTCACATGGCTCGCTGTGAGAATAGTTGTGTACACAAATCCAAAAATAGGCCTATGCCATTGGATAATCAAATGCTTCCACCCAAAAGTAAACTATAGGCCTACCATTGTTGGATGAGCATTGATGTCTAGCTGAAGGCTAGTTGTCTGGAGCAATTTGACCAGTCAAATGTGATTCTGATTATCAAATCTAAGCTGACACTGAAATAGCCTGTTAATGACACTTCCATCAATGAACAAGCTGGACCACCGTCAACTTTAAAGATTAAGTGGCTGAATCACTTCTACCAGGATATGACTTGTGCCAACTGTCGTAGTGTAATCTAGACCTATGCCACATTCTGATGGGACGAATTACAATTTAGCATTTCAGTCACACAACTTGACACTGGCTGATGCAGTGTGTTGTGTAAGGTCAAAATTGGGGTACATGTTAACAGCATCCAGGTAAAATGTGTATAACTCGACAGTGTATGAGCCTTAAATTATAGGCATAACCAAGTGGTCAGCCACTCATTCTAACACCCTTTGAATTCAGACATTTAAACAGCATGGTAAAAAAAAGCAGCAATAGCCTTATATTGTTCTGTCTACAGAGGCTTTAAGTTCTAGGATGAGTAGGAGTCATCTGTAGTTACCCATTGATTTGGACTAATATAGCGTAATGCCACGAGCTTGCTTTAATCCATTTCTAGTAAAACTAGCCTCAACATGGTCACACCTTGCTGCCAAAATGCAGTTTATGGATCTGTGTGCTTAGATTCAGGCCCCATCCTGCAGCAGTTGACCAAAAGTGGCAGGGTGGCCACAGTTAGAATTGCTGATCACCCCTTAAAGGCCAACATGTGTCGTAAGTGACTGAGATGAAAGATATTCAAATGCGTCGCACACAAAGACTTTACCTAGCCAACTTAGTTACCAAACAAAGTCCTCACTTGTGATATAATCCCCAAACTGGATGCAGCCACATCCCATAACAATCAGGACAAGGTACAGCTTGGAAGACATTTTTTATTAAGAACCAGACTTATTTATATTCAAAAACACCGCAATCACTCCCGATTCAGTCAGTGGTTTCATTTGTTCCTGTGGAGAGAATAAAATGAAGCTAGATCTCATCTAGGAATATGACATGTAGAACAGATCTCTCCATCTCATACCATTGTATGGAGAGTGACTGGGGTCTGGGCCTAAGTGGTTCCTTTAGGTTGGTTCATTTGCCAGCTGAAGACTTTGACGTATTTAGCCCTAGGGTTGATGCCAGGCATTTCCCTCCCAGGACTAAGGCCCGTGTTGGAAGTAGTTGTGGAGGTCAACGGTCTTCTGGTGGTGGGTGGAAAGGTGGGCTGAAATGCTATGATTGGACAGAGAGTCAGGTTTAAAAAGCTGTAGCAGTTTTACCACCCTCTTTAGCTGCACAACTACCGAACACTTACTTTTTACAGCTTCTCTAGTCAAGATGGTGCCAACTCCTGGAGAGTCTGCCTCAAACCGCCAATATGCAAACAGCTTGTATAGGTCACTCAGTGGATAGACACACCGAACTGTCACCCTAAAAAGAGAACTGAACATTAAAGCCACAAGTGCCTGTAGTGGGAGTTAATGACTGACGTAAATATTTTTAATTCAACCAATGAGGTAGATTATCAGTGAAGTCACGTACACAGAGGCAGTATCCCTGGTTTTGACTGGTGCGTTCACAGATTGGCTCTTGTGCTCAATGTTGATATCATTTTCGTAGGTAACATGCTGATGGTCAACCTAGATGACAAGAGGATGTCACAAGCCTGAACATGATTCATTGAATATCAAACTGTTGCAAGCCAAAAAAAACTAAATGGCTGTTCCCTTGTCAGGCCTCGTGAGAAATATAGACACCTGTCAGTCAATGTCTGAATATTAATTTAAATATTCAGCCTGTATGTTGACAGTTTGAGATGGCGGCTTGCTGATCTCGTGGACCGATTCTGCGCCTGAACCAATGATAACAGCAGTAGTTCCAGCGTTTATTTGGACGCATCAGGATTGGGCAAATTCTAAGACAAATGTAACCAGAACTAAGTCATGCAGCTGAACAAATTAAGCCAGATGAGTTCTGGGTTACCAGGTTAGATGCTGACAAACTTATTTGAAGTAGTCACTGGTAGGGCCAGTCACTTGAATGAGTCAAATTGTATGGGTTGGACAGTTATACCTGGACCCTGGTACCACAGGTGTGGAGTCCAAAGCTAAAGAGAGCCCTGGTGTCATCAGTCTCTTGAGGCCTGCAGGTGGAGTCCAGGAGAAAGGTTCCATTGGGTTCAGCTCCAGGGATGGCCAGAGTCACATCAGTAACCACTGTCACCACCCCTTCAGTGGAACACACTAGAGAAAGTTGTTAGAGCTGGGCTAGAACAAGGTGAACGATTAACACTAAACAGTCAGGCAATAAATTAAGTTGCAGGCAAAGATGAGGCACTAGTAGTTACCTATGACCTCAGTAGTCTGGAAGAGACAAGCTTTGGCCAAGGAACTCTTGACCTCCAAGGTCTTAGGAAGTCGTGAGTGAATTTCAAATGAGCCGTTGAACTGCTTCAAATTGATGTCCTGGGAAAAAAGCAAAAGGTACATTTTAAATAATTATAACTCCTACTTGAGCCAACGACAAGCCAATTTAAGCACTTGACCAATGAGCATCTCACCTTATAAGTGTAGCCAACAGAGAAGAGGGGCACTTCCAGGGTCAGACTCTTGCTGTCATTCTGCATGATGTAGCCCCGCTTGGCTGCCAGATTTGTGGTCAGAATGTAGGGGCCAACACCCACCTCCCACAGGTAGTCAAATGGCTTATGGTCCATATGGAAACGGATGCTTTTCTCATTGCAGACGCCTTTGAAGACCGGAGGAACTGACGAAGAAAAGATCGGCCCAATAGTTTAGTCAATAGTGCCAAAATGACAGGGGTAAACAGTGGTAGATCACTGGGCTGTGTCCACGTTAAGGCAGTGGTCAGAACCAGGAGGCTCGGAAGACTGAGAAATATCACTTCCAGCCTAGGTCTCTTAATAAAGTTCAAGTCAACTTACAGACATCATTAAACTGAGCCACGACTGAGGCCAGGTAGTAGAAGGGCTCCTCTTGAGGCAGGATTACCAACGTGTAGTTGATGGCCAACGAGAACTGAAGAAGCCCCTCTGGCGAGTACTATGGATATGAACTCATTTAGAAACAAATCTTACATCCACATATTAGGGGTGAATCCGAGGTCCCCAAAACACATTGAAAAATGTTGAGGAACCTGGGATCTCTTCCAATAACAAGTGTCATGAGAATTTTCTATCCCAATGATTATAACCACAATCAAGCTTTGACCAATTCCCGAGGTTTGTAAGACCCTGGGTTTTATAAATAGGAAAAGACTCAGCTTAAGCCAAAGGTAGTCCTTTATTCACGAGAAGGTGCTAAGAAACCTATCATGCGCACAGCCTTCTATATAACTCCTACAAGTGTATGTTCCTCCCTGGGGGGGGGGGACTTTCACCTGTCCTTGGTCTCACAGTACTAACACATGTTGTGCTGCCATCCTGTTAGAAGGTAACAGATTATTTTATTACAATGGTTAAATTGGATTTACATTGTGTTCAATGGTGTCATTTGCCCCTTAGTGGCGCTTTCTGGTACTTAGAAAGACAACGCAAACGGGAAGTTCAGAATTTGTTTTGCACGCATAGAAGCAGCTACAAACGCTACGGTGCAGGTCTTTCAATGTAGTTATTTGTCACGCTTCAGCCTTGGAAAAACATTTGTTTGTAAGTTCGATTCAAGCATTTAGCTAATGATGATCATCTTGTTATTGATAGAGTTTCTTACATATCAATGTTGGTTGCATTTACTCACATATTGCAATGCCTTGTGTATGTCGTTAGCTGTATTACTTTGCTCATGTGTCATGCAAACGAATTGTAAAATATACAATACTGTAGTTTTGTTACTGTTTCTAGTGTAATATGCTTTGTTATTCTACATAGATTGTTATTATTAGAGTAATGAAAGGAGCAATTACCATATGGTTAACAATTAGCTATATGGTTTGGCATCATGCCAGATGCATGGTACCTTAGCGCGTGCTTTGTACAGCTACAGTTTAATGTACAGCTACAGTATGTCGGTGTGAATTGAACACTAAAGTATATTATTTTCTGTATTTTGCAGTTTCACAACATAAACGTTTTCAATATATTCATTCAAGAAAAGTCACGCCTTGGGAGTTTTATTGAAGACTTAGTTGTTAGCTATCTGTCTAGTTTTGCATGGGAACGCAACTCAAGGGCAGAATACATGTGTTGTCAGTTCCTCTTTATCACACAAACACAATGTTCCCACAATATTCTAGTATTGTGTCTAAACACATAGTCTAAGCTTCTGTAACTATTAGGGTGAAATACTTCAGTCATAACTCTTAATGTCATTCAGATAATCTTATTACATTAAACATAAATTCCCTTATCAAGAAGCCATGAGGAAATACTGAGGAAAACCACAGTTCATTAGAGTAAAAATAAGTATTTCTCTTTACCAGCTTGTGAACAACAGCATCCTCAAATGGTACCCTGAGAATGTAGGCATGTAGGGTACTATTGGGCTGGGGGACCATGGTTATGACGAGGCCACTTTTATTCGCCTCTAGTATGGTGAAGTTGTGACCATTGATCGTCACAGCCACCAGGTCAACATCGTAGGAGAGATTCCCCAGGTAAACAGTAAACACACGATCCTCAAGGACTGTTTCTGTGGTGGGAGAAGGACAACAGGGTTAGCAATCATGACCATGGAGCTGAAGAGCCACTTCGGATAGGTTAGTAAAACTTACCGTTAATGATGGTGAGGTGCTGGATCAGAAGGGGTGTGTTCATGGGCCTGTGGAGGCGGAGTCTGGTCTCCACACCACAGTCATCAAGAAAGATTTGTTCATAGTAGAGATGGACCACATAGAATTCATGGTACATGTTGCCCATCACAAAGCTCTGGAAGAGTTGAAACCGTTATGAAGCATCTGCCATTAGGTTATATGGTACAAAGTAGAATATTCAAGGTGTACAGAGGACATGAGTGACTGAAGCCATTTGCAGCTTCTCTGCATCAGAATACAAGGTAAGTGTCTCCATGTGAATGGTGAGATGCCAGTCTAGTACGCTACTGACTTTTCTGTATCCTCCGGCAGCGTTGAAAGGGATGCTGATCTGGACAGTGGTGTCACTTATGTCCAGGCTGTAGCCTCGCTCTGCTGTGATGGGCTCATCCAGGAGCTGCCCATCCACCCCCATTGAGATCTTGCTGCTCTCCAAACCAGAGAGGCCAGAGACCAGCGGGGACAGCAGCGTGGGGTCTGCCAGACCAGCCCCGTCCCATCATACATCCCTTCATCTGGAAAGAAATTACAAGTGTTAAGACCCTGTGAGCAATTCTTCCTCTGCAACTGAGTGATCGAAACATCTCACCGATCTGAAATAACTTCATAGGTGAAAGTATTATTTGCTTAACTGTGCCATCGCTATTGCTTAAGACAAGCCAGTCCCTTCAGGTCTGAACCATGATAATGTGGAACCTGATATTGCACTGGAACTTACTTGTGCTGCACGCAACAATCCAGTCCACCATCATAACCACCCATCTCTGCCTGGAGAACAGTATGGACCACCTCCACCACTGAACCATTGATCTGGAATTGAATAAAGGATGAAGTGTACTTGCCAATAGTACAAAAGGGGCATTTCAGTAGTCTAAATAAGTGGCTTCCTTCCCATCCTGCATAACCCTGGTTTTAAACATTACGCAATGTAAGACCCTCTTGGATTACAGCCACCAGTCTAGGTCGTTAATGTCAAATTAAGCAAGCCTGAAGACAACCAAGATAAAGGAAGCCATTGAACATGACATTTAAATCCTCACCATGGAGACAGACCCCATAACAGACCGTGGTGTGTAGGGTGAGCGGAACACCAGTCTCCCTGGGTGAGGTGGAACACGTAGCCCAGCTCCCGAGCCTCTGAGAATGACATGGGAATCAGCTGCTGCCCCTCCTGCTGGAACATCACCTGCCAGGTAGACGTGGCAGAGCTGTGGGCCTGATGGGGAACAAGAGACAGGGCATGCATGGTGGTATTGGGGACAAACTGGTGGAGCTCATCTAATTGACAATTTGCCAAATAGCCTTTAGCTTACTTTAGCAAGGGCAGCAGTCCAGGCATCCGTTGTACCAGACAGACAAGAAACGTCACTCCTCATTGACACCTACAGGGTAACATAACACTCTCCTATAAAAATACACAAGCCCACCTCCACGAGCCCTGATACAGTCTAGATCCATGCATAAGTACCTCCATATAGTTCTCCTCACAGCTGACTTCTCTGGGGGACCAGGGTAGAGGGAGGGGGCAGGTTGCATTCACAGAGTAGGTGGCTTCCACTCCATTCACATCAATTGTGATCAAGTTAAAGCTAAAAGTGAACACCTCATCATCCTAAGATACAAAAACAAGACCTTCAACTGAGATACCTGGTAGTAATTTAACTAGAAAATATAGTTTAAAAGCCCTTCCCATGGGCACAGATATCAACTCAATGGCTACTCCACATTGGTTCAATGTAATTGAAATGTTGATTTAACCAGTGTGCCCATGGGTTGTGGCTTTTAAAAGACCACAATGCACAGAAAATATATGAACCTGGTTGTCAGTGTGGCAGGAGAAGTAGGAGGCTCTGAGTTCAGCAAGGCCAGGCAGAGGGAGGATACTGAACATGTAGCCACACTCTGACCCATACTGCTTAGTGATGGGGTGAACGCCATCAGAATCTAGATAGGGGTAAAGAACTGGGTCATATCAAATGATTTGAATATGCTCAAGTCCAATACTAAATAAAAATCAGTTTATTCTTAAGTGGTCCAACAGGCACAGAGAGACTGAAATATACTGCAGGGAGAGACTTGTCAGCACCAGCTACCAAACCCTGGCCAAGACATGTTAAGATGCCAAGTTCATGAGCTGACCAAACCTGGTTTCAGACCCATTTTGCAGCAGACTTAACGTTAAAAGCCTACTTACCAACCGCTTCAAAGCGAGGTTCGTTCCCAGCAAATGAGAGTTGGGTTGTTACCAACAGGTATCGATCCCGGCATGCAGTCTCAATGGCCCCTATATAGACACACAAGGTGAGAATCTGAAGGGTGGAAACTAAAAGATTCTGACCAACAATTCAAACAAGTGTTCTACAGCTTGTATAAAGGCTAAGCTGACTCAATTTAAGTTTCTTACCTCTTGGAAGGTCAGAACATCTTACACTAGGCCATACAGACAGGAGTACAAATACTCTGTAAGAAAAACAATAGCACAGGTCAATAAAGGTTGCCAGCATCAAAACACTTATTCAAAACATTTAAGCCCACCACCAAACTTACCCCATCCAACACCCAAAAGCCATTGCTCCGTAGAAGTGTCTAACCCTAGCCAGGAACAGCTATTAAACTACACCTGCTAGTTGACACAACATCAACTATCACGTACTGACAGTATCCTAGTCAAAACAACAGTTGATAAGTAGCATGTTCTCTGGTACTTTTATATGGGGGTGGTGCTGTGATTGAGGTAATTAATTAGCTAATTGGGTCACATGGTTGGTCATCTTGCCAGAGCCTAGGGCGCAGCTAAATAGTCTGAAGTGGATTCGTCTCCTCATCTCTTCTCCTTCCTCCTTTCTTAGGATGTGTTTTCCATCTCCACTGAATAACAACATAAACGGATCATGTAAAGTGTTGGTTCCATGTTTCATGAGCAGAAATAAAAGATCCCAGACATTTTCCATACGAACGAAAAGCTTATTTCTATCAAACTTTGTGCACAAATTTGTTTACATCCCTGTTAGTGAGCATTTCTCCTTTGCCAAGATAATCCATCCACTTGACAGCTGTGGCATATCAAGAAGCTGATTAAACAGCATGATCATTACACAGGTACACCTTGTGCTGGGGACAATGAAAGGTCACACAACACAATGCCACAGATATCTCAAGTTTTGAAGGAGTGCAATTGGCATGCTGACTGCAAGAATGTCCACCAGAGCTGTTGCCAGAGAATTGAATGTTAATTTCTCTACCATAAGCCGCATCCATCCGGCCCCACAACCACAGACCATGAGTAAGGCGTTGTGTGGGTGAGTGGTTTGCTGATGTTAACGTTGTGAACCGACTGCCCATGGTGGCTGTGGGGTTATGGTATGGGCGGGATAAGCTACGGACAACGAACACAATTGCATTTTATCTATGGCAATTTGACCCCACTCCGGGATGCTGTCCTTCTAGGCACAGTTTCAAAGGAAAAGCCATATCTCAGACTGGCCAATAAAAAGAAAAGATTAAGATGGGAAAAAGAACACAGACACTGGACAGAAGAACTCTGCCTAGAAGGCCAGCATCCCGGAGTCGCCTCTTCACTGTTGAGACTGGTGTTTTGCGGGTACTATTTAATGAATTTGCCAGTTGAGGACTTGTGAGGTGTCTGTTTCTCAAACTATATACTCTAATGTACTGTACTTGTCCTCTTGCTCAGTTGTGCACCGGGGCCTCCCACTCCTGTTTCTATTCTGGTTAGTGCAGGTTTGCGCTGTTTTGTGAAGGGAGTACTGTAGCTCCCTCCAGTAACCACGAGCACAACCGCTCCTTGATTTGAACTGGCCGCTTTATTCTTTAGATTTAGTCAGAATTATCACCTTCCGTGGGAACTATAAAGTAAATGAAAAATACAATTAAGCACACTCTTACATTCTCCTTATCTGACGAGTGACATATTAGCTTGGTATAACTCTGAAGTGCTTACATACATAAATAGTTTAGCCGGTGCTATATCAGTATCAGATTAAACACATGAATAATGGTAAAATACCTCATTGGCTGCTTTTTACAGAAGGGAGGAATCAAACCTCACATGTATTATTCCTGGCATTAATTCACACTTCATCCTTAATTATTATAACGTTACCATCCTAACATACACGCTTCAACCTTTATGAACTACACCCGATGACATGAAAACTTAACTAACACAGTGCGGGATTGCCTTCCCTCCAAAAGTGTGTTGCTACAATAAGGATCCCTGTTACAACAGTATTAGCTATGTAGTTCCGCTTGTCTTATCATTTCCCCCACACAGCGGACACGTAAACAATTCAAACAACGACATAGACTTACAGGTTAACTGTCAGTTACACTCCCACCAATCACCGGTGATTTCTGTGAAAGGGGTCTGCATGTTTCTTGATCGGCTTCCAGGAGGGTGACTGTCTTATGGGCGGGCTATGGGAGAAATTATGTACATATATGGAGGAACATAAATACTGTAACACAAGAGAGAGATACACTTATAGAGTTCATTTCCCATTCTGATAAAATACATTGTCTATTGTATAGGTGTCACGCCTTGGTCATTGTATTTTGTGTTTTTGTTATATGTTTGGGTAGGCCAAGGTGTGACATGGGTTTATATGTTGTGTTTCGCATTGGGGTTTGTAATATTTGGGATCGCGGCTGATTAGGGGTGTGTCTAGTTAGGCTTGGCTGCCTGAGGCGATTCTCAATCAGAGTCAGGTGCTTGTCGTTGTCTCTGATTGGGAACCGTATTTAGGTAGCCTGAGTTCTCGTTGTATTTTGTGGGTGTTTGTTCCTGTCTCTGTGTAGTGTTCAACAGATAGGCTGTAATAGGTTTCACGTTCCGTTTGTTGTTTTTGTATTTAGTTAAGTTATTTCATGTACCGCGATACTTTCATTAAAGTCATGAGTAACCTACACGCTGCATTTCGGTCTGACTCTCTTCATTCAACAGACGAACGCCGTTACAGAAACACCCACCACTCACAGACCGAGCAGTGTGTAAACTGGCAGGAGCTAAAGGAGGACGTTATGGACGGTAGAGGCATGGAGTATACGACGTGGGGGGAAATCGACAGGTGGGCGGCCGACCCAGAGCGAGTGCAGGAGCCTGCCTGGGATTCGCTTCAGCAGTGCGAAGAGGGCTACAGGCGAATCGAGTCAAAGAAAAAGACACGCCGGCTAAAACGCTGGTTTAAACAGGCAGCGACAGCTGGAGCAGCAAAGGGAGGATGAATTATTCGGAGAATGGACATGGGAAGACGTGTTGGATGGTAAAGGTTGTTACACTTGGGAGGAGATATTGGCCGGAAGAGATCGCCTCCCATGGGAACAGGTGGAGGCACTAAGGAGAGCAGAGGCAGCGGGAGATAGGAGCCGACGATACGAGGGAACACGGTTGGCAAGGAAGCCGGAAAAACAGCCCCAAAAAATTATTGGGGGGGGGGCTAGAAGGGAGAATAGTTATGCCAGGTAGGAGACCTGCGCAAACTCCCTGTGCTCCCAGTTGGGCTAGAGAGACCGGGCAGGCACCGTGTTATGCTATGGAGCGCACTGTGTTTCCAGTGCGGGTGCAGAGCCAGGTGCGGCACATACCAGCCCTTCCTATTGGCCGGGCTAGAGTGGGCATCGAGCCAGGTAAGCTTGGGCAGGCTCGGTGCTCAAGAGCTCCAGTGCGCCTGCACGGTCCGGTCTATCCAGAGCCACCTCTACACACCAGTCCTCCGGTAGCAGCTCCCCGCACCAGGCTTCCTGTGGGTGTCCTCGATCCAGTACCACCAGCTCCAGCACCACGCACCAGGCCTCCAGTGCGCCTCGCCTGTTCAGCGCAGCCAGCGCTTTTCTCCCCTCCTGCGCTGCCGGAGTCTCCCGCCTGTTTAGCGCAGCCAGAGCCTTTCTCCTCTCCTGCCCTGCCGGAGTCTCCTGTCTGTCCAGCGCCGCCAGTGCTTCCAGTCTGTCCAGCGCCGCCAGTGCTCCCAGTCTGCCCAGCGCGGCCAGTGCTCCCAGTCTGCCCAGCGCGGCCA
Organism: Oncorhynchus gorbuscha; assembly: GCF_021184085.1. Lineage (NCBI taxonomy): Eukaryota > Metazoa > Chordata > Actinopteri > Salmoniformes > Salmonidae > Oncorhynchus > Oncorhynchus gorbuscha. The sequence continues at coordinate 30,766,507 of NC_060197.1, forward strand.
GTGCTCCCAGTCTGCCCCGCGCGGCCAGTGCTCCCAGTCTGCCCCGCGCGGCCAGTGCTCCCAGTCTGCCCCGCGCGGCCAGTGCTCCCAGTCTGCCGAGCGCGGCCAGTGCTCCCAGTCTGCCGAGCGCGGCCAGTGCTCCCAGTCTGCCCAGCGCGGCCAGTGCTCCCAGTCTGCCCAGCTCCGCCAGTGCTCCCAGTCTGCCCAGCGCCGCCAGTGCTCCCAGTCTGCCCAGTGCTCCCAGTCTGCCCAGCGCCGCCAGTGCTCCCAGTCTGCCCAGTGCTCCCAGTCTGCCCAACGCCGCCAGTCTGCCCAGTGCCGCCAGCTCCGCCAGTCTGCCCAGTGCCACCAGTCTGCCCAGCGCCGCCAGTCTGCCCAGCGCCGCCAGTCTGTCCAGCGCCACCAGTCTGCCCAGTGCCACCAGTCTGCCCAGCGCCGCCAGTCTGCCCAGCGCCGCCAGTTGGTCCAGCGTCGCCAGTCTGCCTGGATCTGCCAGAAGTGCCAGTCTGCCAAGATCTTCTAGATCGGCCAGACAACCTGAATCATCCAGTTCCACCAGCCAGCCAGGATTTACCGGAGCCTACTACCTCCCTGAGCTTCATCTCAGTACTGGGCTTCCCCTCAGTACCGGGCTTCCCCTCAGTCCCGGGCTGCTTCGGTCCTGAGCTGCCCCTCTATCCCAAGCTGCCCCGCTGTCCCGGGCTGCCCCTCTGTCCCGAGCTGTCCCTCTGTCCCGAGATGCCCCTCTGTCCCGAGCTGCCCCTCTGTCCCGAGCTGCCCCTCTGTCCCGAACTGCCCCTCAGTTATGTGGGGATCTGGGTGAGGACTATTAGGCCATGGTCGGCGGAGAAGGTGGATGATCCTAGGACGCTAAGGGGAGGAACTAGGACATTAATGGAGTGGGGTCCACGTCCCGAGCCAGAACCGCCACCATGGACAGATGCCCACCCGGATCCTCCCTATGCTCTTGAGGTGCGTCCGGGAGTCCGCACCTTAGGGGGGGGGGGGGTTCTGTCACGCCTTGGTCATTGTATTTTGTGTTTTTGTTATATGTTTGGGTAGGCCAGGGTGTGACATGGGTTTATATGTTGAGTTTCGCATTGGGGTTTGTAATATTTGGGATCGCGGCTGATTAGGGGTGTGTCTAGTTAGGCTTGGCTGCCTGAGGCGATTCTCAATCAGAGTCAGGTGCTTGTCGTTGTCTCTGATTGGGAACCGTATTTAGGTAGCCTGAGTTCGCGTTGTATTTTGTGGGTGTTTGTTCCTGTCTATGTGTAGTGTTCACCAGATAGGCTGTAATAGGTTTCATTTTCCGTTTGTTGTTTTTGTATTTAGTTCAGTTATTTCATGTACCGCGGTACTTTCATTAAAGTCATGAGTAACCTACACGCTGCATTTCGGTCTGACTCTCTTCATTCAACAGACGAACGCCGTTACAATAGGAGAGGAGACCAGAGGAGGCCATAAATGTATAGGACAGCTGGAAACACTAAAAATGCAGACGCATAGTCTGCTGATCTTAGACAACCACATGAAGAGAAGGCGACACATGGGCTCCAGGACAGCTGGACACACTAAAACTAGAGGAGACACACAGTCTGCTGATACGAGATAAAATACACACATACAAAGGAACACATGGAGTTGAATGTAATATGTTAATTACAGGGTCAAAGCATAGGCCATAGGATAGAGGGACGTATATTATTTTTAGGTCAAAGCAAGGGTCTTGTCATCATTATAATCTGACGGAAAGCAGATATGGGCGTTATTGGGCTGAACAAGCAGGATGTACGGATTGGGATGTAACTGCATTTGCATGTGGGATGGACTGATGTTGTATGTGTATAAAATCAGAGCGGGTGCTCTGAAAAAGTGTGTGTTCCGCGGACCACTCCGGCTTGCGATACTTTTATATTAAAAGCCTATTGATTTCACAAAGTTCTGGAAAGCGGCGTATTTGAACCGATTTTCCACGACAGGGCCTCTCCAGATAGGTGAGTTTGGTGATGCGTTTACCTCTCTCATCCAGGGTTGAGTAACTAATCAGTAACTTGAATCTTCTCACCCGGCCATCCTGTCCCGGGTACACTTCTGTAACGTTTGCCAATTTCCACTGGTTGCGTGGTACAATATCATCTTGCAAGATGACAATGTCATTAATCCTTGCGGCTCTTCTCTCTTTATTCCATTTCTGTCTGTGTTGGAGGTTTAGGAGGTACTCTTTCTTCCACCTTGTCCAGAATTCATTGGCTAAGAATTGTACTCTGCACCATCTCTTGCGGAGATAAAGATCTTCCTTGATGAACTGTCCAGGTGGCGGTAAGATAACTGTGGACTTCATTGTCAAGATATGATTTGGCGTGAGAGGTTCTGGACCTAATGAATCATTCAGATATTCCGTAGTTAGGAGTCTACTATTTAAAATCGCCATGACTTCATAGAGAAAGGTACGCAGAGAAGCGCTGTCGAGTCTTCCGTCTGACTGATCAAGAATGGATGTTAAGACACTTCGTATCGTGCGGTTGTAAGTCGCTCTGGATAAGAGCGTCTGCTAAGTGACTTAAATGTAAATGTAAATTTGTCTTTCCCAAACACCAACCATGTGACTTAAAGACGGGGTGTTCATGATAAACTCGCATCCAAGTTCCTTCAGTCCTGTTTGATCCATTTCTTTCAGGGCGTCCACAAACTCGCGTCTTGCACCAATGAAGTTGCTGCCTTGATCACGTCTGATTTGACGAACATTACCACGTATGAATGAAAGCAGGGAATTGATAAAAGTGTCGTTGGTTAAGTCATCAAGCATTTCAATGTGAACTGCTCGAGAGCCCATGCAAGTGAGCAGGAGCCCATAACTCTTTAATTCACTGTAATTTAAACCTTAGTACTGTAACGTCGGGATAGTGATGGGTGTGGAGTCAGACGCAGAGAGCAGAAGGTAGACGGGAAAAAACGCTTTGATGTCCTCAAGCACAGTAACAGGGACAAACATGGGTGAAGCCCAAAACTCAGGCGCAACAAAACCCAAACCCACTGTTACTAAAATACCGGACAGCGAAAACCCAAATGAACACAAACACCACTGATGTGGAATAACCACAAGCCTGCACAAACACCAGCGGGCTAAACTAACTTAAATAACACCCATCCCAAAACCCCAACAAGGAACAGGTGAAAACAATTAGACAAAAACAAACGAAAAGGAAAAAGGGATCGGTGGCAGTTAGTAGACCGGCGACGACCACTGCCGAGCGCCACCTGAACAGGAAGGGGAGCCACCTTCGGTGGTATTCGTGACAGGTACGTGGTATAAACATGTATAATGCTTGTAACAAAGGCTTGAACAAACACCTCATTAGCTGCTTATTACAGAAGGGAGGAAATCAAACTTCACATTTATTATTCCTGGCATGAATTCACACTTCATCCTTAATTATTATAACGTTACCATCCTAACATACACGCTTCAACCTTTAGGAACTACACCCGATGACATGAAAATTTAGCCAACACATCGCGGGATTGCCTTCCCTCCAAAAGTGTGTTGCTACAGTAAGGGAATACCCCCCTGTATTGGACAAAAATGAATGGCAAGTCATTGGCATCGGACAAACCATATACACATTGGCCAATACCACCCAATTCGGTGTTGATTCATGCAAAGTGTATTACAAATGCCATATGGCAATTGCCAGTTGTAACACTTTAAAAATTCAACAGGGGGCGAATGCGCTCCACCGGGGTTTTTCATATTGGAAATGTAACCCAAGTCAACGTCCAAAAGCAAAATTTTGAAAAAATGAAATTTTTGTCAAAAACTTATCACCCCTTAAAAAAGTGCTTTCTGGACCGTTTTTCGAAATTCTTTCGATTTTTTGTCAATTACACATGTGTAAGAACTGTATGAATATACTATTGTCCAATTTTATTATCATATTTTTTTTTTTTACATGCGCATAAGGAATATGTTTTGTTCAATTTCAATATGATTTCATAGGAAGTCAAAAGTCAAAAGTCAAAAATGTCATAATTTTGTAAAAAACTTCACACACCCTAAAAAAAGTGCTTTCTGGACCGTTTTTTGAAATTCTTTCGATTTTATTTTGTCAATTACACATGTGTAAGAACTGTATGAATATACTTTTGTCCAATTTTATTATCATAATTTTTTTTTTTTACATGCGCATAAGGAATATGTTTTGTCCAATTTCAATATGATTTCATAGGAAGTCAAAAGTCAGAAGTCAGAAATGTCAAAATTTTTAAAAAACTTCACACACCCTTAAAAAAAGTGCTTTCTGGACCGTTTTTTGAAATTCTTTCGATTTTTTTGTCAATTACACATGTGTAAGAACTGTATGAATATACTTTTGTCCAATTTTATTATCATATTTTTTAAATATTTTTTTAAAAATTGTGCATAAGGAATTTTTTTGTGGGCCAAATGCCATAAGAAATTTGACATGCTCAAAAATCCTGCAGAAATGCAAAATTGATTGTTTTGTTTCAATGTGCATTTACCATATGAAATTTGACATGCTCAAAAATGCTAAATTGACTGGTCTGATGAACACAGGATGGCCGAGCAGTGATAGTTGTACATTTCCATCACTCGTTGTGTTGATTTCATCATCTCCGTTAGGTGATTTTATTTCACTATAGAATCATATTGTAAGTGCACGTGCATTTGCAATATGTTTCAATGTGCATTTACCATATGAAATTTGACATGCTCAAAAATGCAAAATTGACTGGTCTGATGAACACAGGATGGCCGAGCAGTGATAGTTGTACATTTCCATCACTCGTTGTGTTGATTTCATCATCTCCGTTAGGTGATGTTTTTTCACTATAGAATCATATTGTAAGTGCACGTGCATTTGCAATATGTTTCAATGTGTATTTACCATATGAAATTTGACATGCTCAAAAATGCAAAATTGACTGGTCTGATGAACACAGGATGGCTGAGCAGTGATAGTTGTACATTTCCATCACTCGTTGTGTTGATTTCATTATCTCCATTAGGTGATGTTTTTTCACTATAGAATCATATTGTAAGTGCACGTGCATTTGCAATATGTTTCAATGTGCATTTACCATATGAAATTTGACATGCTCAAAAATGCAAAATTGACTGGTCTGATGAACACAGGATGGCCGAGCAGTGATAGTTGTACATTTCCATCACTCGTTGTGTTGATTTCATCATCTCCGTTAGGTGATGTTTTTCACTATAGAATCATATTGTAAGTGCACGTGCATTTGCAATATGTTTCAATGTGCATTTACCATATGAAATTTGACATGCTCAAAAATGCAAAATTGACTGGTCTGATGAACACAGGATGGCCGAGCAGTGATAGTTGTACATTTCCATCACTCGTTGTGTTGATTTCATCATCTCCGTTAGGTGATGTTTTTTCACTATAGAATCATATTGTAAGTGCACGTGCATTTGCAATATGTTTCAATGTGCATTTACCATATGAAATTTGACATGCTCAAAAATGCCAAATTGACTGGTCTGATGAACACAGGATGGCCGAGCAGTGATAGTTGTACATTTCCATCACTCGTTGTGTTGATTTCATCATGTCCATTAGGTGATGTTTTTTCACTATAGAATCATATTGTAAGTGCACGTGCATTTGCAATATGTTTCAATGTGCATTTACCATATGAAATTTGACATGCTCAAAAATGCCAAATTGACTGGTCTGATGAACACAGGATGGCCGAGCAGTGATAGTTGTACATTTCCATCACTCGTTGTGTTGATTTCATCATGAACATTAGGTGATGTTTTCTCACTTTTGCAAAGTCACTGTGCATTTGCAATATGGTTCAATGGGCAGGTACCATCACGAATTTGTCATGCTATAAAAATCCTGCAGGAATGTGAAATTGACTGGCCTGATGAACACAGGATGGCCTGGCAGTGATAGTTGTTCCTTTTCATCACTCGTTGTGTTGATTTCATCATGTCCATTTGGTGATGTTTTTTCACTATAGAATCATATTGCAAATGTACGTGCATTGTTGTGCAACTGGTAACCCAAAAATAAAAATATGGTTGTAAATGCATTTACCGGGACTCCTATTGTCCATGCCCTGTCATGTTTTGTCTTATATTGTCTTGTCATTATGCTTTCCCTTCTGTTCGTTTCCCCCTGCTGGTCTTATTAGGTTCGTTCCCTTTTTCTATCCCTCTCTCTCTCCCTCCCTCTCTCTCCTCTCTCTATCGTTCCGTTCCTGCTCCCAGCTGTTCCTCATTCTCCTACTCACTCATTTAGTCTTTCCACACCTGTTCCCTATCTTGCCCTCTGATTAGAGTCCCTATTTCTCCCCTTGTCTTCCGTTTCTGTCCTGTCGGATCCTTGTATATTGTTCGCCGTGCTGTGTCTTTGTCTCGCCCTGTCGTGTCTTGTCTCAGCCTGTCGTGTCTGTGTCCTGTCTCAGCCTCCAGTATTTATGCTGCAGTAGTTTATGTGTCGGGGGCTAGGGTCAGTTTGTTTATCTGGAGTACTTCTCCTGTCCTATTCGGTGTCCTGTGTAAATCTAAGTGTGCGTTCTCTAATTCTCTCCTTCTCTCTTTCTTTCTCTCTCTCGGAGGACCTGAGCCCTAGAACCATGCCCCAGGACTACCTGACATGATGACTCCTTGCTGTCCCCAGTCCACCTGGCCATGCTGCTGCTCCAGTTTCAACTGGCCTGGGCCCTAGGACCATGTCCCAGGACTACCTGACATGAGGACTCCTTGCTGTCCCCAGTCCACCTGGCCATGCTCCTGCTCCAGTTTCAACTGTTCTGCCTTACTATTATTCAACCATGCTGGTCATTTATGAACATTTGAACATCTTGGCCACGTTCTGTTATAATCTCCACCCGGCACAGCCGGAAGAGGACTGGCCACCCCACATATGCTCTCTCTAATTCTCTCTTTCTTTCTCTCTCTCGGAGGACCTGAGCCCTAGGACCGTGCCCCAGGACTACCTGACATGATGGCTCCTTGCTGTCCCCAGTCCACCTGACTGTGCTGCTGCTCCAGTTTCAACTGTTCTGCCTTATTATTATTTGACCATGCTGGTCATTTATGAACATTTGAACATCTTGGTCATGTTCTGTTATAATCTCTACCCGGCACAGCCAGAAGAGGACTGGCCACCCCACATAGCCCGGTTCCTCTCTAGGTTTCTTCCTAGGTTTTGGCCTTTCTAGGGAGTTTTTCCTAGCCACCGTGCTTTTACACCTGCATTGTTTGCTGTTTGGGGTTTTAGGCTGGGTTTCTGTACAGCACTTTGAGATATCAGCTGACGTACGAATGGCTATATAAATAAATTTGATTTGATTTGATTTGATTTGTTTCCCGCAGATGCTGCGTGTGAGCAGGTGTCTGAGTCTGCTACGGTCGGTGCCCTCCCGAGGCAACCTACAGTTTATGGTCGAGTCTCCAGTCTGTCCTCGTCACTACGAGTGGAATTAGTTCTTTATGTTTTGTTTTCTGCTCTGATTTGTCTAGGAGTATTGCCTATTTCCTTTACTGGAATAAAGACTCTGTTTTCGCCAAGTCGCTTTTGGGTCCTCATTCACCTGCATAACATGCCCGCTATGGGAGTACCCTACTACGGCCCTCTATCTATGGGGTCCGTCCTGAGTGCTTTATGGACTGTTTAAAATATTCTGATGGATACGCATGTTGTGCAACTGGTGATTGAAAATAGGCACCTGGTAACCCCCCAAAAAATATGCTTGTAAATGCATTTACCGGTCATTCTGATATTAATGCTCGCTATGGGAACACAGGATGGCCGAGCAGTGATAGTTGTACATTTCCATCACTCGTTGTGTTGATTTCATCATCTCCGTTAGGTGATGTTTTTTCACTATAGAATCATATTGCAAGTGCACGTGCATTTGCAATATGGTTCAATGGACAATTACCATATGAAATTTGACATGCTCAAAAATCCTGCAGAAATGCAAAATTGACTGGCCAGATGAACTCGGGATGGCCTGACAGTGATAGTTGCTCCTTTCCATCGCTCGTTCTGTTGACTTCATCATGTCCATTTGTTTATGTTTTCTCACTTTTGCAAAGTCACTGTGCATTTGCAATATGGTTCAATGGGCAGGTACCATCACGAATTTGTCATGCTATAAAAATCCTGCAGGAATGTGAAATTGACTGGCCCGATGAACTCGGGATGGCTGGGCAGTGATAGTTGTACATTTCCATCACTCGTTGTGTTGATTTCATCATGTCCATTAGGTGATGTTTTTTCACTATAGAATCATATTGTAAGTGCACGTGCATTTGCAATATGTTTCAATGTGCATTTACCATATGAAATTTGACATGCTCAAAAATGCAAAATTGACTGGTCTGATGAACACAGGATGGCCGAGCAGTGATAGTTGTACATTTCCATCACTCGTTGTGTTGATTTCATTATCTCCGTTAGGTGATTTTATTTCACTATAGAATCATATTGTAAGTGCACGTGCATTTGCAATATGTTTCAATGTGCATTTACCATATGAAATTTGACATGCTCAAAAATGCAAAATTGACTGGTCTGATGAACACAGGATGGCCGAGCAGTGATAGTTGTACATTTCCATCACTCGTTGTGTTGATTTCATCATGTCCATTAGGTGATGTTTTTTCACTATAGAATCATATTGTAAGTGCACGTGCATTTGCAATATGTTTCAATGTGCATTTACCATATGAAATTTGACATGCTCAAAAATGCAAAATTGACTGGTCTGATGAACACAGGATGGCTGAGCAGTGATAGTTGTACATTTCCATCACTCGTTGTGTTGATTTCATTATCTCCATTAGGTGATTTTTTTTCACTATAGAATCATATTGTAAGTGCACGTGCATTTGCAATATGTTTCAATGTGCATTTACCATATGAAATTTGACATGCTCAAAAATGCAAAATTGACTGGTCTGATGAACACAGGATGGCCGAGCAGTGATAGTTGTACATTTCCATCACTCGTTGTGTTGATTTCATCATGAACATTAGGTGATGTTTTCTCACTTTTGCAAAGTCACTGTGCATTTGCAATATGGTTCAATGGGCAGGTACCATCACGAATTTGTCATGCTATAAAAATCCTGCAGGAATGTGAAATTGACTGGCCTGATGAACACAGGATGGCCTGGCAGTGATAGTTGTTCCTTTTCATCACTCGTTGTGTTGATTTCATCATGTCCATTTGGTGATGTTTTTTCACTATAGAATCATATTGCAAATGTACGTGCATTGTTGTGCAACTGGTAACCCAAAAATAAAAATATGGTTGTAAATGCATTTACCGGGACTCCTATTGTCCATGCCCGCTATGGGAGTACCCTACTACGGCCCTCTATCTATGGGGTCCGTCCTGAGTGCTTTATGGACTGTTTAAAATATTCTGATGGATACGCATGTTGTGCAACTGGTGATTGAAAATAGGCACCTGGTAACCCCCCAAAAAATATGCTTGTAAATGCATTTACCGGTCATTCTGATATTAATGCTCGCTATGGGAACACAGGATGGCCGAGCAGTGATAGTTGTACATTTCCATCACTCGTTGTGTTGATTTCATCATCTCCGTTAGGTGATGTTTTTTCACTATAGAATCATATTGCAAGTGCACGTGCATTTGCAATATGGTTCAATGGACAATTACCATATGAAATTTGACATGCTCAAAAATGCTAAATTGACTGGCCTGATGAACACAGGATGGCCGAGCAGTGAGAGTTGTACCTTTCCATCACTCGTTGTGTTGATTTCATCATGTCCATTTGTTTATGTTTTCTCACTTTTGCAAAGTCACTGTGCATTTGCAATATGGTTCAATGGGCAGGTACCATCACAAATTTGTCATGCTATAAAAATCCTGCAGGAATGTGAAATTGACTGGCCCGATGAACTCGGGATGGCTGGGCAGTGATTCTGGTTCATCTCAATGGCTCGTTAGGGTTGATTTCAGAATGTCACTTTTGGTGATGGTACCTCACTGTTTAAACATATTGCAAATGGACAAGAGTCACCAGCAAGTCACCGTCCATCAGTCAATTAGATATCATTCTGACACCAAACTGATACAAACTGACACTAAACCCACTTTTTCCAACCTGTTTAGTAGCCAACTATCACACACTTCAGAGCTGGCCCAAAATTCACAACGCCTTTGGTTCAAACCATGAAAAAACCATAAAACACATAGTTACGTTCTAGCTGCGGGTCCATTTCTTATGTTACGTGTAGGCCTAGCTGAGGCGACCCCGAATCCCAAGTTTCAGCTCGATCGGTCATTTGGTGTCCGAGCAAAACCCTAATTGGTGCTGAAAATCCACTTTTTTCCATGACTTGCTACGGGGTCCTTGAATGAGCTATCGGACAGAAACGTTGGGGTCTGTCTATATGGGCCGACACGGTCGCAATGCACCTAGTCTTGTGTCTCGGAGACATTTCTAAATGTCGCCATTTTCGTAATGGTCCAAATGAATTGAAGTCATTGCAAATGTACGAAGCTGTTTCTCGGTCCGAGAACCGTCTAGAGCCACGTAACTCACCACGCACTATCGACCTGAGGTCTAGAACAGGATTCTAAAGTTTCGGAACTCTAGGTCTGACGGTTCTTTTTTAGCTTGAACAAAGCTAACTATTGGAGGCACTGTCTGTCTCTACAAACCCCAATACGTCCCTCCTTCCAAGTTGTGTGTCTGTGTGATTTAGTTTTCCTTTGAAATTTTATGGGAAAAATGACTGATTTACAGTTCATGGGGTTGCCTAATCACACATATGAAGTTTTGGACAGATCTGACTTTTTTAACCCCTCGAAACAGCCCCTGAGACACCAATTAAGGCACTTCCGGTTGGCACAGGAAGCTATAAGTCAACACATATCCTCACTGGGCTATGCTTTTACAGAATCCTGAGTTTTAAGTCCTTACGTTAAGAATTGACTGATTTACACAGGGTTGAATGCACTATGTCTATCAAACTGCAGGCAGGTAATGGAAAAACACTTTTAGGGTGATTTTAACCACTTCCGGTTGGTCCAGGAAGCCTAGAATCAACACAGGTAGACCTCATACTGTCTTGATGGACTGTTATCAAAGACAGGTTCATACGGCATTCATAACCCATATAGACTTCAGGTTGAATTTAGGGGTGCAGGCAATGTATTCCTATGGGGAGAGAAGTCAATGCAAACTCTTTGAAGTAAACACCTTCTTTTAACTGTTAAGGGTTAATGCCACACGGTCAAGGTTAGGCTTGCACGGATCGGGAGGACCTCGGGAACGTACCTGAGGTCGAATTGTGCTTCTCACCCTAACGGTTCTCTCACTGTCACCCAAAAGCAAATGATGTTGTGGGGCAGGCTTCATTTTGGGCCTACTTTTCTAATGGTCGCTGCGCTCAGACCGAGCGAGCTACGGTCAAGCGGGATATCTCGTTGAACTCGGCACGGCCTAGACATTATGTTTATGCCATTGCCTGCTCTCTGTGTCTTTGAGAACCGCACTTTTTCACTCCATCCTTGCTGTGTGTGTGTGTGAGAGCTTTTCTTTGACATCTGCTGGGAGAAATGACTGATTTACAGTTTAGGAGGGTTACCTGGTCACACATATGAAGTTTTGGAGAGATGTGACTTTTCTAACCCTACACAACAGACAGTGTGACCCAATTAAAGGCACTTCCGGTTGGCACAGGAAGCTATAAGTAAACACATGTCTTGATTGGCATAAACACTTACAGAATCCTGAGTTTTAAGTCTTTAAGTTAAGAATTGACTGATCTATGATCTACACAGTGTTGAATGCAGTCATTTTCACCTTTGAAGGTTATGTACATCAAAACTCCTTTTGGGTCAATCTAACCACTTCCGGTTGCTCCAGGAAGCTTAGAATCGACACAGGTAGACCTCATAGTGGTCTGATGGACTGTCATAGAAGACAGGTTCATAAGGCATTCATAACCCACATAGGCCTCAGGTTGAATTTAGAGGTGCAGGCAATGTATTCCTATGGGGAGAGAAGTCAATGCAAACTGTTTGAAGTAAACACCTTCTTTTAACTGTTAAGGGTTAATGCCACACGGTCAACGTTAGGCTTGCACTGATTGGGAGGACCTCGGGAACGTACCTGATGTCGAATTGTGCTTCTCACCCTAACGGTTCTCTCACTGTCACCCAAAAGCAAATGACATTGAGGGCCAGCCTTCCTTTTGCGCCTTCTTTTTTTCAAGGTCGCTGCACTCAGAGCGAGCTACGGTCAAGCGGGGCGTCTCGTTGAACTCTGCACAGCCTGGAGACTATGGTGATGCCATTTTTTTTGTTGATTTCAGAATGCCATTTTGGTGATGGTCCCTCTCCGTTTAAACATATTGCTAATGTACAAAAGTCAACTAGCAAGTCAGTGTCCACCAGTCAATTAGATGTCATTCTGACACCAAACTGATACCAATTGACACCAAACCCACTTTTTCCAACTCATTTAGAAGCCAACTATCACATATGTCAGAGCAGGCCCATAATTCACAGCGCCATTAGTTTAAAACATAATAAAAACGTAAAACACATAGTTACATTCTAGCTGCGGGTCCAGGTCAGACATTATGTGAAGGCTTATGTGAGGCGACCCCGAATCCCGAGTTTCGGCTCGATAGGTCCTTCGGTGCCCGAGTAAAACCCTAATTGGTGCTGAAAATCCACTTTTTTCCATGCCTTGCTATGGGGTCCTTGAATGAGCTATCGGACCGAAACTTTGGGGTCCGTCTCTATGGGCCGAGCCGGTTTCAATGCACCTAGTCTTGTGTCTCTGAGACTTTTCTAAATTTCGCCATTTTCGTAATGGTCAAAATGAATTGAAGTCATTGCAAATGTACGAGGCTATTTCTCGGTCCGAGAACCTTCTAGAGCCACCTAACTCACCACGCACTATCGACCCGAGGTCTAGAACAGGTTTCTAAAGTTTCGGAACTCTAGGTCTGACGGTTCTTTTTTAGCTCGAACAAAGCTAACTATTGGAGGCACTGTCTGTCTCTACAAACCCCAATACGTCCCTCCTTCCAAGTTGTGTGTCTGTGTGATTTAGTTTTCCTTTGAAATTTTATGGGAAAAATGACTGATTTACAGTTCATGGGGGTTGCCTAATCACACATATGAAGTTTTGGACAGATCTGACTTTTTTAACCCCTCGAAACAGCCCCTGAGACACCAATTAAGGCACTTCCGGTTGGCACAGGAAGCTATAAGTCAACACATATCCTCACTGGGCTATGCTTTTACAGTATCCTGAGTTTTAAGTCCTTACGTTAAGAATTGACTGATTTACACAGGGTTGAATGCACTATGTCTATCAAACTGCAGGCAGGTAATGGAAAAACACTTTTAGGGTGATTTTAACCACTTCCGGTTGGTCCAGGAAGCTTAGAATCAACACAGGTAGACCTCATACTGGCCTGATGGACTGTTACCAAAGACAGGTTCATACGGCATTCATAACCCATATAGACTTCAGGTTGAATTTAGGGGTAAAGGCAATGTATTCCTATGGGGAGAGAAGTCAATGCAAACTCTTTGAAGTAAACACCTTCTTTTAACTATTAAGGGTTAATGCCACACAGTCAACGTTAGGCTTGCACGGATCGGAAGTACCTTAGGAACATACCTGAGGTCGAATTGTGCTTCTCACCCTAACGGTTCTCTCACTGTCATCCAAAAGCAAATGACGTTGTGGGGCAGGCTTCATTTTGGGCCTAATTTTCTAATGGTCGCTGCGCTTAGACCGAGCGAGCTACGGTCAAGCGGGATATCTCGTTGAACTCGGCACGGCCTAGAGATTATGTTTATGCCATTGCCTGCTCTCTGTGTCTTTGAGAACCGCACTTTTCACTCCATCCTTGCTGTGTGTGCGTGTGAGAGATTTTATTTGACATCTGTTGGGAGAAATGACTGATTTACAGTTCATGAGGGTTACCTAGTCACACATATGAAGTTTTGAAAAGATCTGACCTTTTTAACCCATGGAAACTGCCACTGTGACACCATTAAAGGCACTTCCGGTTGGCACAGGAAGCTATAAATAAACTCATATCATGATTGGGGTATGCCTTTACAGAATCCTGAGTTTTAAGTCTTTACGTTAAGAACTGAGTTATTTACGGAGGGTTTAGTGAGTGTGTGTTATTTCAGAAAATCATAGAAAATCACAGAAATCTCGCAGAGCTCCGCAGCACACTTTAAAAAGATTCGTAAGAACACCCTGCAACTGGATCTGTAACAGTTGAAAAAAAACACCTATCCGTGAACATCACCAAGGTGTCGTTGTACGATTTCTCTTAAATGACGATAGATAAATGGCTGGTTCTTTTTTTATTGACACAGGAGGCTCCTTGACTTTGACGTGAAGTGGAAAAATAATTTCTCTATTTTCATTTTGGACCTTTAATCCCAGATAAATGGCCATAACTCAAAAACCGTTGAGGCCTAGACGCCATCTTGTTCGGGGCCAACTGCCCATTATGCCGCCCCTACGCTCACCGAGTTTCGGCTTCTAAATATTTTCAGTTTTCGAGATAAGGCCCCGTCGTGAATCGTGATGTTTTGTCCAATAGCAATATGATTGCTTATGCCCTCTTGTGGGAATTTCCGGGACATCGGAAAAATGACCTAAATCCTATTATTTTTGTAAAACGGAAACCGAATGTCCGACAAAGTTCATTTGATGACTTCCTGGTAGGTCCGGCCCTGCCGCTCGGCCCGACGCCGTCCGCGAATTTTACAAACGATTTCGGACGTCTAGTAAGGGACCGTACATTTGCAATATGGACTTTCTCACTAACCATACAGGTACTGCCGAAATCTTCCCTTAAGGTATGTAAGGATCCCGTTACAACAGTATTAGCTACGTAGTTCCGGAGAGGCCGCATGTTTTGGTTGCAGGCTGTGTCAGTGGCACTGTATTGTCCTCAAAGCGGGCAAAAAAGTTATTTAGTCTGCCTGGGAGCAAGATATCCTGGTCCGTGACGGGGCTGGTTTCCTTTTTGTAATCCGTGATTGACTGTAGACCCTGCCACATACCTATTGCCGTTGAATTGAGATTCTACTTTTTCTCTATACTGACGCTTAGCTTGTTTGATTGCCTTGCTGAGGGAATAGCTACACTGTTTGTATTCGGTCATGTTTCTGGTCACCTTGCCCTGATTAAAAGCAGTGGTTTGCGCTTTAAGTTTCACGCGAATGCTGCCATCAATCCACGGTTTCTGGTTTTGGAATGTTTTAATCGTTGCTATGGGAACAACACCTTCAACGCACGTTCTAATGAACTCGCACACCGAATCAGCGTATTCGTCAATGTTGTTGTCTGACGCAATACGAAACATATCCCAGTCCACGTGATGGAAGCAGTCTTGGAGTGTGGAATCAGATTGGTCGGACCAGCATTGGACAGACCTAAGCGTGGGAGCTTCTTGTTTTAGTTTCTGTCTGTAGGCAGGGATCAACAAAATGGAGTCGTGGTCAGCTTTTCCAAAAGGAGGGCAGGGTAGGGCCTTATATGCGTCGCGGAAGTTAGAATAGCAATGATCCAAGGTTTTGCCAGCCCTGGTTGCGCAATCGATATTCTGATACAATTTAGGGAGTCTTGTTTTCAGATTAGCCTTGTTAAAATCCCCAGCTACAATGAATGCAGCCTCAGGATGTATGGATTCCAGTTTGCAAAGAGTCAAATAAAGTTTGTTCAGAGCCATCGATGTGTCTGCTTGGGGGGGAATATATACGGCTGTGATTATAATCGAAGAGAATTCCCTTGGTAGATAATGCGGTCAACATTTGATTGTGAGGAATTCTAAATCAGGTGAACAGAAGGACTTGAGTTTCTGTATGTTTTTGTGACCACACCACGTCTCGTTAGCCATAAGGCATACGCCCCCGCCCCTCTTCTTACCAGAAAGATGTTTGTTTCTGTCGGCGCGATGCGTGGAGAAACCAGCTGGCTGCACCGACTCCGATAGCGTCTCTCCAGTGAGCCATGTTTCCGTGAAGCAAAGAACGTTACAGTCTCTTGATGTCCCTCTGGAATGAGGAGGGAGACTGGACATTGGCGAGAAGTATACTGGGGAGTGGTGCACGATGTGCCCGTCTCCGGAGTCTGACCAGAAGACCGCTTCGTTTCCCTCTTTTACGAAGTCGTTTTTTTGGGTCGCCGGCTGGGATCCATTCCGTTGTCCTGGGTGAAAAGCAGAACACAGGATCCGCTTCGCGAAAGTCATATTCTTGGTCGTACTGATGGTGAGTTGACGCTGCTCTTATATTCAGTAGTTCTTCTCGACTGTATGTAATGAAACCTAAGATTACATTTACATTTAAGTCATTTAGCAGACGCTCTTATCCAGAGCGACTTACAAATTGGTGCATTCACCTTATGACATCCAGTGGAACAGTCACTTTACAATAGGACATCTAAATCTTAAAGGGGGGGGAGGGAATACTTATCCTATCCTAGGTATTCCTTAAAGAGGTAGGGTTTCAGGTGTCTCCGGAAGGTGGTGATTGACTCCGCTGTCGTGGCGTCGTGAGGGAGTTTGTTCCACCATTGGGGGGCCAGAGCAGCGAACAGTTTTGACTGGGCTGAGTGGGAGCTGTACTTCCTCAGTGGTAGGGAGGCGAGCAGGCCAGAGGTGGATGAACGCAGTGCCCTTGTTTGGGTGTAGGGTCTGATCAGAGCCTGGAGGTACTGAGGTGCCGTTCCCCTCACAGCTCCGTAGGCAAGCACCATGGTCTTGTAGCGGATGCGAGCTTCAACTGGAAGCCAGTGGAGAGAACGGAGGAGCGGGGTGACGTGAGAGAACTTGGGAAGGTTGAACACCAGACGGGCTGCGGCGTTCTGGATGAGTTGAAGGGTTTAATGGCACAGGCAGGGAGCCCAGCCAACAGCGAGTTGCAGTAATCCAGACGGGAGATGACAAGTGCCTGGATTAGGACCTGTGCCGCTTCCTGTGTGAGGCAGGGTCGTACTCTGCGGATGTTGTAGAGCATGAACCTACAGGAACGGGCCACCGCCTTGATGTTGGTTGAGAACGACAGGGTGTTGTCCAGGATCACACCAAGGTTCTTAGCGCTCTGGGAGGAGGACACAATGGAGTTGTCAACCGTGATGGCGAGATCATGGAACGGGCAGTCCTTCCCCGGGAGGAAGAGCAGCTCCGTCTTGCCGAGGTTCAGCTTGAGGTGGTGATCCGTCATCCACACTGATATGTCTGCCAGACATGCAGAGATGCGATTCGCCACCTGGTCATCAGAAGGGGGAAAGGAGAAGATTAGTTGTGTGTCGTCTGCATAGCAATGATAGGAGAGACCATGTGAGGTTATGACTGAGCCAAGTGACTTGGTGTATAGCGAGAATAGTAGAGGGCCTAGAACAGAGCCCTGGGGGACACCAGTGGTGAGAGCGCGTGGTGAGGAGACAGATTCTCGACACGCCACCTGGTAGGAGCGACCTGTCAGGTAGGACGCAATCCAAGCGTGGGCCGCGCCGGAGATGCCCAACTCGGAGAGGGTGGAGAGGAGGATCTGATGGTTCACAGTATCGAAGGCAGCCGATAGATCTAGAAGGATGAGAGCAGAGGAGAGAGAGTTAGCTTTAGCAGTGCGGAGCGCCTCCGTGATACAGAGGAGAGCAGTCTCAGTTGAATGACTAGTCTTGAAACCTGACTGATTTGGATCAAGAAGGTCATTCAGAGAGAGATAGCGGGAGAGCTGGCCAAGGACGGCACGTTCAAGAGTTTTGGAGAGAAAAGAAAGAAGGGATACTGGTCTGTAATTGTTGACATCGGAGGGATCGAGTGTAGGTTTTTTCAGAAGGGGTGCAACTCTCGCTCTCTTGAAGACGGAAGGGACGTAGCCAGCGGTCAGTGATGAGTTGATGAGCGAGGTGAGGTAAGGGAGAAGGTCTCCGGAAATGGTCTGGAGAAGAGGGGAGGGGATAGGGTCAAACGGGCAGGTTGTTGGGCGGCCGGCCGTCACAAGACACGAGATTTCATCTGGAGAGAGAGGGGAGAAAGAGGTCAGAGCACAGGGTAGGGCAGTGTGAGCAGAACCGGCGGTGTCGTTTGACTTAGCAAACGAGGATCGGATGTCGTCGACCTTCTTTTCAAAATGGTTGACGAAGTCGTCTGCAGAGAGGGAGGAGGGGGAGGGGAGGAGGATTCAGGAGGGAGGAGAAGGTGGCAAAGAGCTTCCTAGGGTTAGAGGCAGATGCTTGGAATTTAGCGTGGTAGAAAGTGGCTTTAGCAGCAGAGACAGAGGAGGAAAATGTAGAGAGGAGGGAGTGAAAGGATGCCAGGTCCGCAGGGAGGCGAGTTTTCCTCCATTTCCGCTCGGCTGCCCGGAGCCCTGTTCTGTGAGCTCGCAATGAGTCATCGAGCCACGGAGCGGGAGGGAGGACCGAGCCGGCCTGGAGGATAGGGGACATAGAGAGTCAAAGGATGCAGAGAGGGAGGAGAGGAGGGTTGAGGAGGCAGAATCAGGAGATAGGTTGGAGAAGGTTTGAGCGGAGGGAAGAGATGATAGGATGGAAGAGGAGAGAGTAGCGGGGGAGAGAGAGCGAAGGTTGGGACGGCGCGATACCATCCGAGTAGGGGCAGTGTGGGAGGTGTTGGATGAGAGCGAGAGGGAAAAGGATACAAGGTAGTGGTCGGAGACTTGGAGGGGAGTTGCAATGAGGTTAGTGGAAGAACAGCATCTAGTAAAGATGAGGTCGAGCGTATTGCCTGCCTTGTGAGTAGGGGGAAGGTGAGAGGGTGAGGTCAAAAGAGGAGAGGAGTGGAAAGAAGGAGGCAGAGAGGAATGAGTCAAAGGTAGACGTGGGGAGGTTAAAGTCGCCCAGAACTGTGAGAGGTGAGCCGTCCTCAGGAAAGGAGCTTATCAAGGCATCAAGCTCATTGATGAACTCTCCGAGGGAACCTGGAGGGCGATAAATGATAAGGATGTTAAGCTTGAAAGGGCTGGTAACTGTGACAGCATGGAATTCAAAGGAGGCGATAGACAGATGGGTAAGGGGAGAAAGAGGAATGACCACTTGGGAGAGATGAGGATCCCGGTGCCACCACCCCGCTGACCAGAAGCTCTCGGGGTGTGCGAGAACACGTGGGCGGACGAAGAGAGAGCAGTAGGAGTAGCAGTGTTGTCTGTGGTGATCCATGTTTCCGTTAGTGCCAAGAAGTCGAGGGACTGGAGGAGGCATAGGCTGAGATGAACTCTGCCTTGTTGACCGCAGATCGGCAATTCCAGAGGCTACCGGAGACCTGGAACTCCACGTGGGTCGTGCGCGCTGGGACCACCAGATTAGGGTGGCCGCGGCCACGCGGTGTGGAGCGTTTGTATGGTCTGTGCAGAGAGGAGAGAACAGGGATAAACAGACACATAGTTAACAGGCTACAGAAGAGGCTACGCTAATGCAAAGGAGATTGGAATGACAAGTGGAGTACACGTCTCGAATGTTCAGAAAGTTAAGCTACGTAGCAAGAATCTTATTGACTAAAATGATTAAAATGATACAGTACTGCTGAAGTAGGCTAGCTGGCAGTGGGTGCGTTGTTGACACTACACTAATCAAGTCGTTCCGTTGAGTGTAATAGTTTCTACAGTGCTGCTATTCGGGGGCTAGCTGGCTAGCTAGTAGTGTTGTTTACGTTACGTTGCGTTAAAAGAACGACAATAGCTGGCTAGCTAACCTAGAAAATCGCTCTAGGCTACACAATTATCTTTGATACAAAGACGGCTATGTAGCTAGCTATGTAGCTAGCTACGATCAAACAAATCAAACCGTTGTACTGTAATGAAATGAAATGAAAATGTGATACTACCTGTGAATGCGACCGGGTTGTTGAGTTCTATTCAGAAGACGTTGGCTAGCGTTGGCAAGCTGTTGGCTAGCTAGCAGAGTCTCCTACGTTAAGGACGACAAATAGCTGGCTAGCTAACCTCGGTAAATTAAGATAATCACTCTAAGACTACACACTCTAAACCTAAACAACACAATTATCTTGGAACGAAGATACGAAGACAGCAAAGACAGCTATGTAGCTAGCTAACACTACACTGATCAAGTCGTTCAGTTGAGTGTAATAGTTTTCCCAGTGCAGCTAATCAGTGGACGTTAGCTAGCTGGCTAGTGAAGACTACGTTAGGATGGCGAAATACGATAGTTACGCAATTATCTTTGATACAAAGACGGCTATGTAGCTAGCTGAGAAGAAATTGCTAAGATTAGACAAATCAAACCGTTGTGCTATAATGAAATATAATGAAATGTAAAAAGTTATACTACCTGCGGGAGCGAAGCGCCGATGCGACCACTCGCTCCAAACCGGAAGCCAAGATGACCTGGGGTACTAATGTAAGAAATAACACGTAAAAAAACAAAAAACTGCATAGTTTCCTAGGAATGTGAAGCGAGGCGGCCATCTCTGTCGGCGCTGTTGACCCCAAATCTTTGAACGGTAGTGTATATATTGTGTATAGTTTTTGTTGAGGTGTGGTTTTCTATAAGCCCATGGGCTTCCAACCACACCATTAAAAAAATGCTTTTCTACCCTCTTAGGAGGACAAGCTTTAACTTCAACTTGTTCATGACTAACAACAGTGGAGACAAGCTACACCATATCTAACACCTGGTCTCCTCTGCCCTAATCTCCAGAGAAGTTAGCTGTGAGCACATCACAGAGGTACTGATCTATGGTTCTATACTGAACCAAAATATAAACCCAACATGCAATGATTTCAAAGATTTTACCGAGTTACAGTTCATATTTTTTTGAACATTTTATTTGACCTTTATTTAACTATGCAAGTCAGTTAAAACCACTTAAGCTTAGGGCTTACTTTTTTCGAACATTCTGTTAAAAATCGCGCAACATTTCAGCATCCTGCTACTCATGCCAGGAATATAGTATATGCATATGATTAGTATGTGTGGATAGAAAACACTCTGACGTTTCTAAAACTGTTTAAATCACGGCTGTGACTATAACAGAAGGAAAACTGATCACCAAAAAGTGGAAAAAATATAAATGCGCCACCTGCATGTATTGTCTATGGCACAGCAAATTAGATGGGGCCGAGATTACAAGTCCTACAGCTTCCACACAATGTCGCCAGTCTTGGCATCTTCCTTGGTCAAACGAGGAAGAGAGACCCCATTCCTTCCGGTCTCCGACAGGATGTTTTGGAAGAGAGATTTCCGACCATGATTTAAAGACATGGAGCTATTGAATACACATCGCCCGTGATCAATTTGATAGATTATTAACGTTTACTAACACCTAAAGTTGGATTACAAAAGTATTTCGAAGTGTTTTGTGAAAGTTTATCGTCAACTTTTTTAATTTAAAAAAATGACGTTGCGTTTTAAAACTGTGTTTTTTCTGGATCATACACTCTTCATAGATCGATATTTTGGGTATATATGGACCGATTTAATCGAAAAAAAAGACCCAATAGTGATGTTTATGGGACATATAGGAGTGCCAACAAAGAAGCTTGTTAAAGGTAATGAATGTTTTATATTTTATTTCTGCGTTTTGTGTAGCGCCGTCTATGCTAATTATATTGTTTACGTCCCCTTCAGGTATTTCGGGGTGTTGCATGCTATCAGATAATAGCTTCTCATGTTTTCGCCGAAAAGCATTTTAAAATTCTGACTTGTTGGCTAGATTCACAACGAGTGTAGCTTTAATTCAGTACCCTGCATGTGTGTTTTAATTAACGTTTGAGTTTTAACGAGTGCTATTAGCATTTGGCGTGGTGCATTTGCATTTCCTGATGGCTAGATGGGACGCCTGCGTGTCGGGTGGGCTTATGAGGTTTTAAGACAAATTCTTATTTTCAATGAGGGCCTACTAGGGAACAGTGGGTTACAACTGCCTGTTCAGGGGCAGAAGGACAGATTTGTACCTTGTCAGCTCGGGGATTTGAACTTGCAACCGCCCCATATAAGGAATCCAGTCCATTGAAATAAATGAATTAGTCCCTAATCTATGGATTTCACATAAATTCAGATATGCATCTGTTGTTCACAGATGCCTTTAAAAAAGTAGGAGCGTGAATCAGCAAACCCATCAGTTTCTGGTGTGACCACCATATGCCTCATGCGGTGCGACACATCTCATATAGTTGATCTGGCTGTTGATTGTGGCCTGTGGAATGTTGTCCCACTTCTCCACAATGGCTGTGCGAAGTTGCTGGATATTGGAGGGAACTGAAACACGCCGTCTTACATGTCGATCCAAAGCATCCCAAACATGTATGCAGGCCAAGGAAGAAACGGGACATTTTCAGCTTCCATAAATTGGCTACAGATCCTTGCGACATTGGGCCGTGCATGACCATGCTGAAACACGGGGGGATGGCGGCTGATGAATGGCACGACAATGGGCCTCGGGAGCTCGTCACAGTATCTCTGCACATTGAAATTACCATTGATATAATACAATTGTGTTCATTGTCCGTAGTTTATGCCTGCCCATACCATAACCCCATGGCCACTCTGTTGACATCAGCAAACCTCTCACCCACAAGATGTCTACCATCTGCCCGGTTCATTTGAAACCTGGATTAATCCTTGTAAAGCACACATCTCCAGCCTGCCAGTGGCCATTGAAAGTGAGCATTTGCCCACTGAAGTTGGTTACAATGCCACACTGCAGCCAGGTCAAGACCCTGGTGAAGCATACAGATGATCTTCCCTGAGATTGTATTTGACAGTTTGTGCAGAAATTCTTCAGTTGTCTAAACCCACAGTTTCATCAGCTGTCCGGGTAGCTGGTCTCAGATGATCCTGCAGATGAAGAAGCCGGAGGTCACGGCTGGCGTGGTTACACGTGGTCTGCGGTTGTGAGGCCGGTTGGACGAACTGCCAAATTCTGTAAAACGACGTTGAACGCGGCTTATGGTAGAGACATGAAAATGTAATTGTCTTGCAACAGCTCTGGTGGACATTCCTGCAATCATGCAAATTGCACACTCCCTCATAACTTGAGACATCTGTGGCATTGTGTTGACAAAACTACACCATTTAGTGGCCTTTTATCCCCAGCGGTTTAATCAGCTTCTTGACATGCCAGGTGGATGGATTATCTCAGCAAAGTTAAAATGCTCACTAACTGGTAAGATACATTTGTGCACAAAACGTGAGAAATAAGTTGTGTATGGAACATTTCAGGGATCTTTTATTTCAACTCATGAAACATGTGACCAACACTTAATGTTATTTATACTTGTTCATTTTCAGTCCCTAAACCCACAATATATTTGTCTGAAAGTGGGTAAACTGCCTACTCTCTCAGCAGAGGCAATTTTACACAAACACATGCAAAACAGGTAGCCGACATTAAATATACGAGTTCAATCAAACGTCGACACCCTAGTTCTTGAGCTGTCCATCAGTCATGAGTTGAATGCGTGGCGTTTTCACCGATCATGTGACAAAACCTTTCATTACATTGTTTTGTAATTAAATTTAGAATTAGGAAATATAATATACGATTCCTGGAGCTATGAAAATGTCGGTCACATGGCTCGCTGTGAGAATAGTTGTGTACACAAATCCAAAAATAGGCCTATGCCATTGGATAATCAAATGCTTCCACCCAAAAGTAAACTATAGGCCTACCATTGTTGGATGAGCATTGATGTCTAGCTGAAGGCTAGTTGTCTGGAGCAATTTGACCAGTCAAATGTGATTCTGATTATCAAATCTAAGCTGACACTGAAATAGCCTGTTAATGACACTTCCATCAATGAACAAGCTGGACCACCGTCAACTTTAAAGATTAAGTGGCTGAATCACTTCTACCAGGATATGACTTGTGCCAACTGTCGTAGTGTAATCTAGACCTATGCCACATTCTGATGGGACGAATTACAATTTAGCATTTCAGTCACACAACTTGACACTGGCTGATGCAGTGTGTTGTGTAAGGTCAAAATTGGGGTACATGTTAACAGCATCCAGGTAAAATGTGTATAACTCGACAGTGTATGAGCCTTAAATTATAGGCATAACCAAGTGGTCAGCCACTCATTCTAACACCCTTTGAATTCAGACATTTAAACAGCATGGTAAAAAAAAGCAGCAATAGCCTTATATTGTTCTGTCTACAGAGGCTTTAAGTTCTAGGATGAGTAGGAGTCATCTGTAGTTACCCATTGATTTGGACTAATATAGCGTAATGCCACGAGCTTGCTTTAATCCATTTCTAGTAAAACTAGCCTCAACATGGTCACACCTTGCTGCCAAAATGCAGTTTATGGATCTGTGTGCTTAGATTCAGGCCCCATCCTGCAGCAGTTGACCAAAAGTGGCAGGGTGGCCACAGTTAGAATTGCTGATCACCCCTTAAAGGCCAACATGTGTCGTAAGTGACTGAGATGAAAGATATTCAAATGCGTCGCACACAAAGACTTTACCTAGCCAACTTAGTTACCAAACAAAGTCCTCACTTGTGATATAATCCCCAAACTGGATGCAGCCACATCCCATAACAATCAGGACAAGGTACAGCTTGGAAGACATTTTTTATTAAGAACCAGACTTATTTATATTCAAAAACACCGCAATCACTCCCGATTCAGTCAGTGGTTTCATTTGTTCCTGTGGAGAGAATAAAATGAAGCTAGATCTCATCTAGGAATATGACATGTAGAACAGATCTCTCCATCTCATACCATTGTATGGAGAGTGACTGGGGTCTGGGCCTAAGTGGTTCCTTTAGGTTGGTTCATTTGCCAGCTGAAGACTTTGACGTATTTAGCCCTAGGGTTGATGCCAGGCATTTCCCTCCCAGGACTAAGGCCCGTGTTGGAAGTAGTTGTGGAGGTCAACGGTCTTCTGGTGGTGGGTGGAAAGGTGGGCTGAAATGCTATGATTGGACAGAGAGTCAGGTTTAAAAAGCTGTAGCAGTTTTACCACCCTCTTTAGCTGCACAACTACCGAACACTTACTTTTTACAGCTTCTCTAGTCAAGATGGTGCCAACTCCTGGAGAGTCTGCCTCAAACCGCCAATATGCAAACAGCTTGTATAGGTCACTCAGTGGATAGACACACCGAACTGTCACCCTAAAAAGAGAACTGAACATTAAAGCCACAAGTGCCTGTAGTGGGAGTTAATGACTGACGTAAATATTTTTAATTCAACCAATGAGGTAGATTATCAGTGAAGTCACGTACACAGAGGCAGTATCCCTGGTTTTGACTGGTGCGTTCACAGATTGGCTCTTGTGCTCAATGTTGATATCATTTTCGTAGGTAACATGCTGATGGTCAACCTAGATGACAAGAGGATGTCACAAGCCTGAACATGATTCATTGAATATCAAACTGTTGCAAGCCAAAAAAAACCTAAATGGCTGTTCCCTTGTCAGGCCTCGTGAGAAATATAGACACCTGTCAGTCAATGTCTGAATATTAATTTAAATATTCAGCCTGTATGTTGACAGTTTGAGATGGCGGCTTGCTGATCTCGTGGACCGATTCTGCGCCTGAACCAATGATAACAGCAGTAGTTCCAGCGTTTATTTGGACGCATCAGGATTGGGCAAATTCTAAGACAAATGTAACCAGAACTAAGTCATGCAGCTGAACAAATTAAGCCAGATGAGTTCTGGGTTACCAGGTTAGATGCTGACAAACTTATTTGAAGTAGTCACTGGTAGGGCCAGTCACTTGAATGAGTCAAATTGTATGGGTTGGACAGTTATACCTGGACCCTGGTACCACAGGTGTGGAGTCCAAAGCTAAAGAGAGCCCTGGTGTCATCAGTCTCTTGAGGCCTGCAGGTGGAGTCCAGGAGAAAGGTTCCATTGGGTTCAGCTCCAGGGATGGCCAGAGTCACATCAGTAACCACTGTCACCACCCCTTCAGTGGAACACACTAGAGAAAGTTGTTAGAGCTGGGCTAGAACAAGGTGAACGATTAACACTAAACAGTCAGGCAATAAATTAAGTTGCAGGCAAAGATGAGGCACTAGTAGTTACCTATGACCTCAGTAGTCTGGAAGAGACAAGCTTTGGCCAAGGAACTCTTGACCTCCAAGGTCTTAGGAAGTCGTGAGTGAATTTCAAATGAGCCGTTGAACTGCTTCAAATTGATGTCCTGGGAAAAAAGCAAAAGGTACATTTTAAATAATTATAACTCCTACTTGAGCCAACGACAAGCCAATTTAAGCACTTGACCAATGAGCATCTCACCTTATAAGTGTAGCCAACAGAGAAGAGGGGCACTTCCAGGGTCAGACTCTTGCTGTCATTCTGCATGATGTAGCCCCGCTTGGCTGCCAGATTTGTGGTCAGAATGTAGGGGCCAACACCCACCTCCCACAGGTAGTCAAATGGCTTATGGTCCATATGGAAACGGATGCTTTTCTCATTGCAGACGCCTTTGAAGACCGGAGGAACTGACGAAGAAAAGATCGGCCCAATAGTTTAGTCAATAGTGCCAAAATGACAGGGGTAAACAGTGGTAGATCACTGGGCTGTGTCCACGTTAAGGCAGTGGTCAGAACCAGGAGGCTCGGAAGACTGAGAAATATCACTTCCAGCCTAGGTCTCTTAATAAAGTTCAAGTCAACTTACAGACATCATTAAACTGAGCCACGACTGAGGCCAGGTAGTAGAAGGGCTCCTCTTGAGGCAGGATTACCAACGTGTAGTTGATGGCCAACGAGAACTGAAGAAGCCCCTCTGGCGAGTACTATGGATATGAACTCATTTAGAAACAAATCTTACATCCACATATTAGGGGTGAAGCCGAGGTCCCCAAAACACATTGAAAAATGTTGAGGAACCTGGGATCTCTTCCAATAACAAGTGTCATGAGAATTTTCTATCCCAATGATTATAACCACAATCAAGCTTTGACCAATTCCCGAGGTTTGTAAGACCCTGGGTTTTATAAATAGGAAAAGACTCAGCTTAAGCCAAAGGTAGTCCTTTATTCACGAGAAGGTGCTAAGAAACCTATCATGCGCACAGCCTTCTATATAACTCCTACAAGTGTATGGGGGGGGACTTTCACCTGTCCTTGGTCTCACAGTACTAACACATGTTGTGCTGCCATCCTGTTAGAAGGTAACAGATTATTTTATTACAATGGTTAAATTGGATTTACATTGTGTTCAATGGTGTCATTTGCCCCTTAGTGGCGCTTTCTGGTACTTAGAAAGACAACGCAAACGGGAAGTTCAGAATTTGTTTTGCACGCATAGAAGCAGCTACAAACGCTACGGTGCAGGTCTTTCAATGTAGTTATTTGTCACGCTTCAGCCTTGGAAAAACATTTGTTTGTAAGTTCGATTCAAGCATTTAGCTAATGATGATCATCTTGTTATTGATAGAGTTTCTTACATATCAATGTTGGTTGCATTTACTCACATATTGCAATGCCTTGTGTATGTCGTTAGCTGTATTACTTTGCTCATGCGTCATGCAAACGAATTGTAAAATATACAATACTGTAGTTTTGTTACTGTTTCTAGTGTAATATGCTTTGTTATTCTACATAGATTGTTATTATTAGAGTAATGAAAGGAGCAATTACCATATGGTTAACAATTAGCTATATGGTTTGGCATCATGCCAGATGCATGGTACCTTAGCGCGTGCTTTGTACAGCTACAGTTTAATGTACAGCTACAGTATGTCGGTGTGAATTGAACACTAAAGTATATTATTTTCTGTATTTTGCAGTTTCACAACATAAACGTTTTCAATATATTCATTCAAGAAAAGTCACGCCTTGGGAGTTTTATTGAAGACTTAGTTGTTAGCTATCTGTCTAGTTTTGCATGGGAACGCAACTCAAGGGCAGAATACATGTGTTGTCAGTTCCTCTTTATCACACAAACACAATGTTCCCACAATATTCTAGTATTGTGTCTAAACACATAGTCTAAGCTTCTGTAACTATTAGGGTGAAATACTTCAGTCATAACTCTTAATGTCATTCAGATAATCTTATTACATTAAACATAAATTCCCTTATCAAGAAGCCATGAGGAAATACTGAGGAAAACCACAGTTCATTAGAGTAAAAATAAGTATTTCTCTTTACCAGCTTGTGAACAACAGCATCCTCAAATGGTACCCTGAGAATGTAGGCATGTAGGGTACTATTGGGCTGGGGGACCATGGTTATGACGAGGCCACTTTTATTCGCCTCTAGTATGGTGAAGTTGTGACCATTGATCGTCACAGCCACCAGGTCAACATCGTAGGAGAGATTCCCCAGGTAAACAGTAAACACACGATCCTCAAGGACTGTTTCTGTGGTGGGAGAAGGACAACAGGGTTAGCAATCATGACCATGGAGCTGAAGAGCCACTTCGGATAGGTTAGTAAAACTTACCGTTAATGATGGTGAGGTGCTGGATCAGAAGGGGTGTGTTCATGGGCCTGTGGAGGCGGAGTCTGGTCTCCACACCACAGTCATCAAGAAAGATTTGTTCATAGTAGAGATGGACCACATAGAATTCATGGTACATGTTGCCCATCACAAAGCTCTGGAAGAGTTGAAACCGTTATGAAGCATCTGCCATTAGGTTATATGGTACAAAGTAGAATATTCAAGGTGTACAGAGGACATGAGTGACTGAAGCCATTTGCAGCTTCTCTGCATCAGAATACAAGGTAAGTGTCTCCATGTGAATGGTGAGATGCCAGTCTAGTACGCTACTGACTTTTCTGTATCCTCCGGCAGCGTTGAAAGGGATGCTGATCTGGACAGTGGTGTCACTTATGTCCAGGCTGTAGCCTCGCTCTGCTGTGATGGGCTCATCCAGGAGCTGCCCATCCACCCCCATTGAGATCTTGCTGCTCTCCAAACCAGAGAGGCCAGAGACCAGCGGGGACAGCAGCGTGGGGGTCTGCCAGACCAGCCCCGTCCCATCATACATCCCTTCATCTGGAAAGAAATTACAAGTGTTAAGACCCTGTGAGCAATTCTTCCTCTGCAACTGAGTGATCGAAACATCTCACCGATCTGAAATAACTTCATAGGTGAAAGTATTATTTGCTTAACTGTGCCATCGCTATTGCTTAAGACAAGCCAGTCCCTTCAGGTCTGAACCATGATAATGTGGAACCTGATATTGCACTGGAACTTACTTGTGCTGCACGCAACAATCCAGTCCACCATCATAACCACCCATCTCTGCCTGGAGAACAGTATGGACCACCTCCACCACTGAACCATTGATCTGGAATTGAATAAAGGATGAAGTGTACTTGCCAATAGTACAAAAGGGGCATTTCAGTAGTCTAAATAAGTGGCTTCCTTCCCATCCTGCATAACCCTGGTTTTAAACATTACGCAATGTAAGACCCTCTTGGATTACAGCCACCAGTCTAGGTCGTTAATGTCAAATTAAGCAAGCCTGAAGACAACCAAGATAAAGGAAGCCATTGAACATGACATTTAAATCCTCACCATGGAGACAGACCCCATAACAGACCGTGGTGTGTAGGGTGAGCGGAACACCAGTCTCCCCTGGGTGAGGTGGAACACGTAGCCCAGCTCCCGAGCCTCTGAGAATGACATGGGAATCAGCTGCTGCCCCTCCTGCTGGAACATCACCTGCCAGGTAGACGTGGCAGAGCTGTGGGCCTGATGGGGAACAAGAGACAGGGCATGCATGGTGGTATTGGGGACAAACTGGTGGAGCTCATCTAATTGACAATTTGCCAAATAGCCTTTAGCTTACTTTAGCAAGGGCAGCAGTCCAGGCATCCGTTGTACCAGACAGACAAGAAACGTCACTCCTCATTGACACCTACAGGGTAACATAACACTCTCCTATAAAAATACACAAGCCCACCTCCACGAGCCCTGATACAGTCTAGATCCATGCATAAGTACCTCCATATAGTTCTCCTCACAGCTGACTTCTCTGGGGGACCAGGGTAGAGGGAGGGGGCAGGTTGCATTCACAGAGTAGGTGGCTTCCACTCCATTCACATCAATTGTGATCAAGTTAAAGCTAAAAGTGAACACCTCATCATCCTAAGATACAAAAACAAGACCTTCAACTGAGATACCTGGTAGTAATTTAACTAGAAAATATAGTTTAAAAGCCCTTCCCATGGGCACAGATATCAACTCAATGGCTACTCCACATTGGTTCAATGTAATTGAAATGTTGATTTAACCAGTGTGCCCATGGGTTGTGGCTTTTAAAAGACCACAATGCACAGAAAATATATGAACCTGGTTGTCAGTGTGGCAGGAGAAGTAGGAGGCTCTGAGTTCAGCAAGGCCAGGCAGAGGGAGGATACTGAACATGTAGCCACACTCTGACCCATACTGCTTAGTGATGGGGTGAACGCCATCAGAATCTAGATAGGGGTAAAGAACTGGGTCATATCAAATGATTTGAATATGCTCAAGTCCAATACTAAATAAAAATCAGTTTATTCTTAAGTGGTCCAACAGGCACAGAGAGACTGAAATATACTGCAGGGAGAGACTTGTCAGCACCAGCTACCAAACCCTGGCCAAGACATGTTAAGATGCCAAGTTCATGAGCTGACCAAACCTGGTTTCAGACCCATTTTGCAGCAGACTTAACGTTAAAAGCCTACTTACCAACCGCTTCAAAGCGAGGTTCGTTCCCAGCAAATGAGAGTTGGGTTGTTACCAACAGGTATCGATCCCGGCATGCAGTCTCAATGGCCCCTATATAGACACACAAGGTGAGAATCTGAAGGGTGGAAACTAAAAGATTCTGACCAACAATTCAAACAAGTGTTCTACAGCTTGTATAAAGGCTAAGCTGACTCAATTTAAGTTTCTTACCTCTTGGAAGGTCAGAACATCTTACACTAGGCCATACAGACAGGAGTACAAATACTCTGTAAGAAAAACAATAGCACAGGTCAATAAAGGTTGCCAGCATCAAAACACTTATTCAAAACATTTAAGCCCACCACCAAACTTACCCCATCCAACACCCAAAAGCCATTGCTCCGTAGAAGTGTCTAACCCTAGCCAGGAACAGCTATTAAACTACACCTGCTAGTTGACACAACATCAACTATCACGTACTGACAGTATCCTAGTCAAAACAACAGTTGATAAGTAGCATGTTCTCTGGCACTTTTATATGGGGGTGGTGCTGCGATTGAGGTAATTAATTAGCTAATTGGGTCACATGGTTGGTCATCTTGCCAGAGCCTAGGGGCACAGCTAAATAGTCTGAAGTGGATTCGTCTCCTCATCTCTTCTCCTTCCTCCTTTCTTAGGATGTGTTTTCCATCTCCACTGAATAACAACATAAACGGATCATGTAAAGTGTTGGTTCCATGTTTCATGAGCAGAAATAAAAGATCCCAGACATTTTCCATACGAACGAAAAGCTTTCTATGTGCACAAATTTGTTTACATCCCTGCTAGTGAGCATTTCTCCTTTGCCAAGATAATCCATCCACTTGACAGCTGTGGCATATCAAGAAGCTGATTAAACAGCAGGATCATTACACAGGTACACCTTGTGCTGGGGACAATGAAAGGCCACTCTAAAATGTGTCACACAACACAATGCCACAGATATCTCAAGTTTTGAAGGTGAGTGCAATTGGCATGCTGACTGCAAGAATGTCCAACTGAGCTGTTGCCAGAGAATTGAATGTTCCTTTCTCTATCATAAGCCACATCCATCCGGCCTCACAACCACAGACCATGAGTATGGCGTTGTGTGGGCGAGTGGTTTGCTGATGTTAACGTTGTGAACCGAGTGCCCATGGTGGCGGTGGGGTTATGGTATGGGCGGCATAAGCTACGGACAACGAACACAATTGCATTTTATCTATGGCAATTTGACCCCACTCCGAGATGCTGTCCTTCTAGGCAGAGTTTCAAAGGAAAAGCCATATCTCAGACTGGCCAATAAAAACAAAGGATTAAGATGGGCAAAAGTACACAGACACTGGACAGAAGAACTCTGCCTAGAAGGCCAGCATCCCGGAGTCACCTCTTCACTGTTGAGACTGGTGTTTTGCGGGTACTATTTAATGAAGCTGCCAGTTGAGGACTTGTGAGGTGTCTGTTTCTCAAACTATACACTCTAATGTACTGTACTTGTCCTCTTGCTCAGTTGTGCACCGGGGCCTCCCACTCCTGTTTCTATTCTGGTTAGTGCCAGTTTGCGCTGTTTTGTGAAGGGAGTAGTGTAGTTCCCTACGGTAACCACAAGCACAACCGCTCCTTGATTTTAACTGGCCGCTTTATCCTGTAGATTTAGTCAGAATTATCACCTTCCGTGAGAACTATAAAGTAAATGAAAAATACAGTTAAGCACACTCTTACATCCTCCT
Organism: Oncorhynchus gorbuscha; assembly: GCF_021184085.1. Lineage (NCBI taxonomy): Eukaryota > Metazoa > Chordata > Actinopteri > Salmoniformes > Salmonidae > Oncorhynchus > Oncorhynchus gorbuscha. The sequence goes on from NC_060197.1 coordinate 30,798,896, forward strand.
TATCTTACGAGTGACATATTAGCTTGGTATAACTCTGAAGTGCTTACATACATAAATAGTTTAGCCGGTGCTATAACAGTATCAGATTAAACACATGAATAATGGTAAAATACCTCATTGGCTGCTTATTACAGAAGGGAGGAATCAAACTTCACATTTATTATTCCTGGCATTAATTCACACTTCATCCTTAATTATTATAACGTTACCATCCTCACATACACGCTTCAACCTTTATGAACTACACCCGATGACATGAAAACTTAGCTAACACAGTGCGGGATTGCCTTCCCTCCAAAAGTGTGTTGCTACAATAAGGATCCCCGTTACAACAGTATTAGCTATGTAGTTACGCTTGTGTTATCATTTCCCACACACAGCGAACACGTAAACAATTCAAACAAAGGACAACGACATAGACTTAAGGGTTAACTGTCAGTTACACTCCCACCAATCACTGGTGATTTCTGTGAAAGGGGTCTGTATGTTTCTTGATCGGCTTCCAGGAGGGTGACTGTCTTATGGACGGGCCTCTCCAGATAGGCCGGTTTGGTGATGTGTTTACCTCTCTCATCCAGGGTTGAGGCACTGATCAGTAACTTGAATCGTCTCACCCGTCCATCCTGTCCCGGGTACACTTCTGTAACGTTTGCCAATTTCCACTGGTTGCGTGGTACAATATCATCTTGCAAGATGACAATGTCATTAATCCTTGCGGTTCTTCTCTCTTTATTCCATTTCTGTCTGTGTTGGAGGTTTAGGAGGTACTCTTTCTTCCACCTTGTCCAGAATTCATTGGCTAAGAATTGTACTCTGCACCATCTCTTGCGGAGATAAAGATCTTCCTTGATGAACTGTCCAGGTGGCGTTAAGATAACTGTGGACTTCATTGTCAAGATATGATTTGGTGAGAGGTTCTGGACCTAATGGATCATTCAGATATACCCTAGTTAGGAGTCTACTATTTAAAATTGCCATGACTTCATAGAGAAAGGTACGCAGAGAAGCGCTGTCGAGTCTTCCGTCTGACTGATCAAGAATGGATGTTAAGACACTTCGTATCGTGCGGATTTGTCTTTCCCAAACACTTGTGACTTAAAGATAGGGTGTTCATGATAAACTCGCATCCAAGTTCCTTCAGTCCTGTTTGATCCATTTCTTTCAGGGCGTCCACAAACTCGCGTCTTGCACCAATGGAGTTGCTGCCTTGATCACGTCTGATTTGACGAACATTACCACGTATGAATGAACACAGGGAATTGATAAAAGCGTCGGTGGTTAAGTCATCAAGCAGGAGTAGGAGCCCATAACGCTTTAACTCTCTTCTTCCGTCCTTGGCATATCTGAATTTCCTACATTTCACACATTTGTAGATGTGAGAGGAAACTGCATTGCTGCATCCTTGGATCCATCGCAGCTCATTGATAGTCATTCCACGCCATTGGTGTCGTACTCTTTCATGATAGCCACTTGTCAGTGCTGCTCGTCAAGCACTATCTCTTGGCAGGATTGCAAGATGCTTCACATGGGAATGAAGAGTTGCATGAGCCAAGCGACCTCCCACCCTGAGGATACCTTGCTCATCCAGAAATGCAACTTGCTTGCTTTATCTTTGGTCTTGATGTCTTTCTGGTGTCTAAGGTTGTGTATCTCATGGGAGAAGGCTGCTTCTTGAACCATCTTTATAATGGTGAGCTCTGCCTCTCTCCTTTCTTCTATGCTTGTAGCTTCACTGGACCTCAATTTTAAGCCCATGGCTTCTTTGACACGTCGTTTGAGCCTGGCAATAGCTTTTACCACTCTTGCCCAGTCTGAGAACATGTGAAGGTGATCTAGTAAGGATCTTTCTTCCTTTGCCTGGGTATCATGGACCAGGGATTTCTGTAGCTCTGGATCATTGTCTGAGAACTCTTCCCCCTTGACTTGTCCTTTTGGAAGTTCTTCTTGTCAAAGAAAGTCTGGACCTGTGAACCAGTTGGAAGCCATGAGCTGTTCTGATGTGAGACCTCTGGAAGCATGATCTGCAGGATTCTCTTCAGAGGTCACATATCTCCATTGTTTGGGATCTATGCTTTGCTTAATGCGTTGAATACGGTTAGCTACAAAGACGTGGAATCTTCTGGCTTCATTGTTGATGTAGCCAAGAACTACCTTCGAGTCTGTCCAGAAGTATTCCTGTAGACCTTGTATCTCTAGCTCCCTTTTGAGCATGTCACTTGTTCGAACAGCTACCGCCGCTGCTGAAAGTTCCAGTCGTGGTATGATCGTAACCTTGGAAGCGGTGACTCTCGACTTCCCCATAACTAGGGAGCAATGAACTTCTCCTGCTGTGCTGATTGTTCTGAGGTATGAGCACTCTCCATAACTTGAGGTACTAGCGTCGGAGAAGTGATGAAACTCATTACTCTGCACCTCCTTGAAACGTGATGGCAAGTAGCCTCGTTGGATCCTTACTTCAGACAAGTTTTGTAGACCTTGGAGCCAGAATTCCCACTGGAAACTTAGGTCATCTGGAAGGGGGTCATCCCGGTCAATCTTGTCACGACACATCTGCTGCAAGATCTGCTTCCCTGCCAGGACAAAGGGTGCCACAAAGCCAAGTGGATCATATACAGAGGCTACTGTAGACAACACTCCTCTTCTTGTGAGTGGGCGTTCCTTGACAACTACTCTAAACTGGATCTTGTCTGATGCGACACACCACAGTACACCAAGCGCTCTCTCCATGTGTGGTTCACCCAGAGCCATATCAAGGTCTTTGGCACCCTCGGCACGTTCTTCCTTGGGAATTATGGCTATAACTTCCTTGCTGTTAGAGATAAACTTGTGCAGCCGAAGTTTGCAGATGCTGTAAAGCTCTCTTGCTTCTTTCACCAGCTCCGCTTCAGCTTCAGACGATACGCTTGTCAACCCATCATCAACATAAAAGTTCCTTTCTATCAACTGGATAGACTTCTCGCTGAAGCTTCGTCGTCCTTCGGCAGCAAGATGTTTGAGACCATAGTTGGCAGAACCAGGAGATGAAGCTGCGCCGAACAAGTGGACCTTCATATGATACACTGAAGGTTGAGACTCTCGATCTCCGTTCTCCCACCAAAGGAACCGTAGATAATCTTGGTCTTCTGCTTTCACATGAAACTGGTGGAAAATGCGCTCTACGTCACACATGATTGCAACTGGACCCTTACGAAAATGACAAAGGACGCCCAGCAATGTGTTTGTCAACTCTGGACCACCAAGGAGATGGTCATTCAAGGACGTCTCTCGAAACTTAGCTGAGCAGTGTAGTGGAAAATCGGATCAAATACAACGCATACCAGAACTTTGTGAAATCAATCAGGCTTTAATACAACAGTATAACAAGCCGGAGAGCCCCGCGGGACCCACACCTTTTCCAGAGCCCTGGCTCCAGTATTTATCCACATATTGCATGAGCCCATCCCACATGTAAATTACGTTGCATTCCAATCCGTGCATCCTGCTTGTTCAGCTTAATAACGCTCATACCTGCTTTCCATCAGATTATAATGATGACAAGACCCTTGCTTTGTTCCTGCACTTAACTAAATGCATTCTTTTGTTTGTGTATTATCTAAGATCAGCAGATTATGTGTCTCCTCAGTTTCTAGCGTGTCCAGCTATACTAAAAATACTATACATTCCTCTATTTTACAGCCCTATGCTTTGGCTCTGCACTTAGCTCAATATGTTCCTTTGTGTGTATTTATCTCAGAGCAACAGACTATGTGTCTTCTCTGTTATTCCTTCTGCATCTCTACGTCCTAAAAATATGCGAACTATGTCTATTGGTCATCAGTTAGTCATTTGACTGACCCCCTCCTTTGTATATCCCTCTGGCCTTGGTATGTCCAGCTATCCTAGCACCTGTGTCACCTTCCCTTCATGTAGTCTGTTTTAGTGTTCAACTATTCTATATATCTTATGCATTTGTCTATGTGTTATATTTTGCACCCACTCATATCTTCCCACTCTTTTGTGGGTGATAAACCCCATGGTGTGGGATGTACCATGCTGGATGCTTGTTAATTTCCTCTTTGGAGACCTTCTCAGCATCTCCACAAGATATGGTCTCTTCCATGAATGCTGTGTAGTCCTTGTAGTACTGCTTGTTTTTCCTTAGCCTCCTTTCCAGGCACTTGAGACGGTGAACTGCACATGTTTTATTGTTCGGCAGGTTGGGTCTTTCTTCCTTAAACGGCAGCGGCATCTCATAATGTCCATTGTCCTTGCGTCATTTTTGTCAGGAAACGTATATCCTCTTGAAGGTCCTCTTCTGCAGCGCTCTCGTTGAAGTCAGATTCAAGCGTCTTGATAATGTCCAGTGCTGTGATTACCTCTCTTACACGGGTTCTACAAACATAGTGTACTTGATTTGTGAGGAAGGAAGAAGATTGAAGGTGTTATATAAATAATCTAATATAAAGCGTTACTAGCGGACCAAAGCTCTGGTTAAACCGGATGCCCTCAGATAACTTTGGGCCCAGTGTCCTCAGTCAAGTTTAGAGCCTACGTGCAATAACATGATTATCCGAAGGACACACAGCTGCCATCACGCAAATATACTCCCCTGTAAACTACAAAGAGCAGCCTGCAACACTAACGAGCTTAGAAGTGCCAAGCTATCTCACTGACATTGACCCTTGCATGCACTCCTGCAAAGACAGGAAACACCTGAGCTTAAAGAAGACATTACCAATATCCACACTTCCTTGACACACATACATTTCATGAGCACTGTACACTCACACTCTACCCCCCCTACTGGTCGGGTGCCAAGAGCAAAGGACTTTGCTGTGCACCAATGGGGCTCCTGCTCTGGCTAGAGCAGGGCCCGCCTCAAACTCTTCAGGACCAGTCAGAAGACCAACACGACGAGACTCCACCTACATTATTCTGTGTATACATTCTGCTGTAAACTCTGGCTGAGCAGCCTAATTATTCTGACTCTTCACAGAGTCGCATTGCTTAGGTCTGTGCACGATAAACGGCAGGACAAGATATCTTTGACCAATAAACCGCCTTTTTGATACACCTGATTCTACTCTGTCCAGCGTCGTTGATTTGCATTCCCTCTCCAGTATGAAACACTAACAAAATGGTAGCATGAGGATGGTTATTCCTGGATTCGATCTATGATAAGTTAGTGTGAGAGGACAAAACAGATCAGCGGCTCAAAATCAGGCGGAAGAGTGACCTGTCCACAGCCATTCGTCTTGCCTCAGGAAATCTGATTGGAGCGCTCTACTTAAAAGGTGAGCAGAGCCTGTTAAATCGAAATCTGCATAGAAAACTGTCCTATAATATATATAGGTTGTGTTTGAGGTGAGGTTAAATCGAGGCTGTTTTCTAGTGTATAATGGATACTGAGATTAATGTAAACTGAGTGAATGAATTGCGTGATTTATTTTAATTGGTTGTGTTAGAGGTGTAGTTAATGCATGTAAAAGATCCTATTAAATAAGTGCTATACTGTTTAATTGGTTGTGTTAGAGGTGTAGTTAATGCATGTAAAAGATCCTATTAAATAAGTGGTATACTGTTTAATTGGTTGTGTTAGAGGTGTAGTTAATTAATAGATCGACTGAATCTGCATAAAAAGATCCTATTAAATAAGTTGTAGACTATTTAATTGGTTATGTTAGAGGTGTAGTCGAATAGACATAGTATATGTAAGTTTAGTGTTCCACGAGACAGAGATCGGGAATGATGTGCCCATTGCACATCACACTATAACATAATATAACCAGTTTTGACGTTCCGCGATTTTGTTGTGCCCAATTCAGAGAAAACATTTGTTGGGGAATGATTGCCATACTGTGAATAGATAAACGGGGTAATATTGACGGTCGCTGAGCCAAATACTGTTCAGTCGCCGAGCTGTGAATTAACCCAGCCGGAGTGCTAAAATATTGACTGCTTCTGTTTTCCCTCTTTCTGCTGTTGGTACTTCCTAAAGAGATATAATTATTCTGACAATTGTTATAGAATCTCTTGAATTTACTAATATAAGTTCCAAAAGGAAGTTACTGAATTGTTTCTAGAAAGTATTTAAATAAGCCGCCGAGCTAAGTACAGACTTTGATTGACAGATGCTAAGCTACACACTGATTTTGGGGTTTTTTCTATTCTATCCATATTTCCTAAAGAGATAGAATTATTCTGACAATTGCTATAGAATCGCTGGAATTTACTGATATAAGTTCATAAAGGAAGTTACTGAATTATTTACAGAAAGTATTTAAATAATTCGCAGAACAACTTTTAGTTTTCTAAGAAATTCTATCTATATTTCCTACAGAGCTAGAATTACTCTGACAATTGTTATAGAACAGCATATATTCACTAATATATTGTTCCAAAAGGAAATCGCCGAATCATTTCTAGAAAATACCTAAACAAATCGCTGAACAATTTCAAATTACTACCGGAGAAACACACGTAGCTGACAACACACACTGATAAATCTTTTGAATACGAGGGTGGGGTACAAGAGTTGAGTCTGTCCCGGCACCGCGAATACATCCTTGGTTTCGACCAAGGACGGGCTAAGTATACAAAGATAGAAATAAACACCACACAAAGGACTGACTAAAACTTAGATAAGCGCATTATACACATTATCAGACGAATTAGATAAAATGTCTGCAGCCACCACGCCCAAACAAATGATTGCAGAAGAAACTCAAGACCAAGGGGAGCAGCCAGATATCACTCAGATCGTAGCACAGACTGTCTCTCAGACGATCCAACAGCAGGCAGCCCCACCACCCCAATACCCTCCCCCACAGCGGTATATCCTGCAACAGCAACGGGCTCAACGAGGCCCCTACACTGGACCATACAGAGGGGGAAACTACCAGTGTTATAACTGCGGAATTCCCGGTCACTTTGCCAGAGATGGCAGGAAACCACTCTCCCCGCAGCAACAGCAATGGAGAGAAAGAGGAGGAGGAGCACCAGGAAGTGGCAGAGGAAGAGGAGGACCCTCTCCTAATCACATGCAGCAGCAACAGCAAGATTACAACCAACCACAGTTCCAAAGTATGGCAGGAAACACCATGCCCTGGCCATAAAAATGCCCACCACCCACGGCAGGAGAAGAGAGAAAACACTTTCAACAGCACGCTGAACCAACAATGATGTGCGAAGTTGAGGGTGTCCCCCATCAGTTCCTGGTAGACACAGGATGCACCTATTCTACTATCAAGTTCCCTCACATACTACTGAAAGTGGAGTGGAAGTATCCACCAACCCTCCCACTTCAACACCTGATCGCCCAGTAAGAATTATGATGATGCCACTCCTGCCGATGCCCACACTGTCTGAAACCCAAGAAGTGTACTGGCTAAAATGCCTACCCACAGGGCCTGCCACCCCTCAGATCCAGTTTAAGTTCAACCAACTGAAAGCTCAAATCTACACTCTGCACCCATATAAGACTCCCCAAGCTGAGATCCATTGCACACTCAATGCAACAGAAACTGATGACTGCCCCTACACTGAAGACTGGGACGAAGACATGATGCACCTGACCCCACCTATCAGATGTTGTACCATTGTGTGTGGCCCAGAGGGGGTGGTAGCGATCAAGGAACCTCCATGCACCCCTGGCGTGGACGGCTGAAGCATCAACAGCCATAGCACTCCTGAAAACAGATCTATCAGCGGCAGCAGCTCTGACTGCACCTGACTACAAGAACAAGTTCCATTTGGATGTTTCTGAAAAGGAAGGATTCATCTCATCCGTCCTATTCCAGAAACAAGAGGGGGAGAGAAGGGTCTTGATGTACTACTCTTCCAAACTTGACCACATTGAGGTAGGACAGACAACATGCTCCAGATACGTTGCTGCAGTAGCAAAAGCTATTGAAAAAACAGCTCACCTCGTGATGTCACCCTTCAATCAGCCATCATCCCTCAACCAGCATCGGCCCAATTAGCTGAAATCATCGGATTGATGCAGGCTCTCATCAGAGGAAAAGGAAAGACTGTGAATATCTATACAGACTCAGCCTATGCCCATGGAGCAGTCCACACTGATGGACCCAGAACTCTTACAAGAAGCACATGGCCACACACACGAAGGCAAACTAAAGACCCTCCAAAAGGCCTCGCACATCTGGTGTCACCCTCACATGAAGGAAATAACTGACTTATTTTGTGACGAATGCTACATATGTGGCAGCCACAACCCAAAGAAACCATATCAAAACACCAATGGGCTCATACCCAGTACCTAATGCATGTTTTCAGGATATTAGTATAGATTACACCGACATGGGCCCCGACAATGTATCTAAAGGCAAACGCTATCTCCTAGTTATGATAGATAGGTTCTCCAAATGGGTAGAAGCAATATCAACAGTAAGGGAATACCCCCCTGTATTGGACAAAAATGAATGGGAAGTCATTGGCATCGGACAAACCATATACACATTGTCCAATACCACTCAATTCGGCGTTGATTCATGCAAAGTGTATTGCAAATGCCATATGGCAATTACCAGTTGTAACACTTTAAAAATTCAACAGGGGGCGAATCCGCTCCACCGTGGTTTTTCATATTGGAAATGTAACCCAAGTCAACGTCCAAAAGCAAAATTTTGAAAAAATGAATTTTTGTCAAAAACTTATCACCCCTTAAAAAAGTGCTTTCTGGACCGTTTTTCGAAATTCTTTCGATTTATTTTGTCAATTACACATGTGTAAGAACTGTATGAATATACTTTTGTCCAATTTTATTATCATATAATTTTTTTTGTGCAAACATTGTGCAACTGGTAACCCAAAACAAAAAATATGGTTGTAAATGCATTTACCGGGACTCCTATTATCCATGCCCGCTATGGGAGTACCCTACTACGGCCCACTATCTATGGGGGCAGTCCTGAGTGCTTTATGGACTGTTTAAAATATTCTGATGGATACGCATTGTTGTGCAACTGGTGATTGAAAATAGGCACCTGGTAACCCAAAAATAAAAATATGGTTGTGAATGCATTTACCGGTCATTCTGATATTAATGCCCGCTATGGGAACACAGGATGGCCGGGCAGTGATAGTTGTTCCTTTCCATCACTCGTTGTGTTGATTTCATCATGTCCATTTGGTGATATTTTTACACTATAGAATCATATTGCAAATGCACGTGCATTTGCAATATGTTTCAATGTGCATTTACCATAAGAAATTTGACATGCTCAAAAATGAAAAATTGACTGGTCTGATGAACACAGGATGGTCGAGCAGTGAGAGTTGTACCTTTCCATCACTCGTTGTGTTGATTTCATCATGTCCATTTGTTTATGTTTTCTCACTTTTGCAAAGTCACTGTGCATTTGCAATATGGTTCAATGGGCATGTACCATCACGATTTTGTCATGCTATAAAAATCCTGCAGGAATGTGAAATTGACTGGCCCGATGAACTCGGGATGGCTGGGCAGTGATTCTGGTTCATCTCAATGGCTCGTTAGGGTTGATTTCAGAATGTCACTTTTGGTGATGGTACCTCACTGTTTAAACATATTGCAAATGGACAAGAGTCACCAGCAAGTCATCGTCCATCAGTCAATTAGATATCATTCTGACACGAAACTGATACAAACTGACACTAAACCCACTTTTTCCAACTCGTTTAGTAGCCAAAAAAAAGTTGATTTTCAGCACCAATTAGGGTTTTGCTCGGACACCAAATGACCGATCGAGCTGAAACTTGGGATTCGGGGTCGCCTCAGCTGGCCCAAAATTCACAACGCCTTCGGTTCAAACCATAAAAAAAACATAAAACACAATGTTACGTTCTAGCTGCGGGTCCATTTCTTATGTTACGTGTAGGCCTAGCTGAGGCGACCCCGAATCCCAAGTTTCGGCTCGATCGGTCATTTGGTGTCCGAGCAAAACCCTAATTGGTGCTGAAAATCAACTTTTTTCTATGACTAGCTACGGGGTCCTTGAATGAGCTATCGGACCGAAACGTTGGGGTCTGTCTATATGGGCCGTGACGGTCGCAATGCACCTAGTCTTGTGTCTCTGAGACATTTCTAAATGTCGCCATTTTCGTAATGGTCAAAATGAATTGAAGTCATTGCAAATGTACGAAGCTGTTTCTCGGTCCGAGAACCGTCTAGAGCCACGTAACTCACCACGCACAATCGACCTGAGGTCTAGAACAGGATTCTAAAGTTTCAGAACTCTAAATCAAATCAAATCAAATCAAATCAAATCAAATTTATTTATATAGCCCTTCGTACATCAGCTGATATCTCAAAGTGCTGTACAGAAACCCAGCCTAAAACCCCAAACAGCAAACAATGCAGGTGTAAAAGCAGGTGTAAAAGCACGGTGGCTAGGAAAAACTCCCTAGAAAGGCCAAAACCTAGGAAGAAACCTAGAGAGGAACCGGGCTATGTGGGGTGGCCAGTCCTCTTCTGGCTGTGCCGGGTAGAGATTATAACAGAACATGACCAAGATGTTCAAATGTTCATAAATGACCAGCATGGTCAAATAATAATAAGGCAGAACAGTTGAAACTGGAGCAGCAGCACAGTCAGATGGACTGGGGACAGCAAGGAGCCATCATGTCAGGTAGTCCTGGGGCACGGTCCTAGGGCTCAGGTCCTCCGAGAGAGAGAAAGAAAGAGAGAATTAGAGAGAGCATATGTGGGGTGGCCAGTCCTCTTCTGGCAGTGCCAGGTGGAGATTATAACAGAACGTGGCCAAGATGTTCAAATGTTCATAAATGACCAGCATGGTTGAATAATAGTAAGGCAGAACAGTTGAAACTGGAGCAGGAGCATGGCCAGGTGGACTGGGGACAGCAAGGAGTCCTCATGTCAGGTAGTCCTGGGACATGGTCCTAGGGCCCAGGCCAGTTGAAACTGGAGCAGCAGCATGGCCAGGTGGACTGGGGACAGCAAGGAGTCATCATGTCAGGTAGTCCTGGGGCATGGTTCTAGGGCTCAGGTCCTCCGAGATAGAGAAAGAAAGAGAGAAGGAGAGAATTAGAGAACGCACACTTAGATTTACACAGGACACCGAATAGGACAGGAGAAGTACTCCAGATAAACAAACTGACCCTAGCCCCCCGACACATAAACTACTGCAGCATAAATACTGGAGGCTGAGACAGGAGGGGTCAGGAGACACTGTCTGACGGTTCTTTAAAAGTTCCAACAAGGTTAACTAATGCAGGCAGTGTATGTCTCTACGCACCCCAATGGGTCCCTACTTCCAAGCTGTGTGTATGTGTGATTTAGTTTTCCTTTGAAATTTTATGGGAAAAATGACTGATTTACAGTTCATGGGGGTTGCCTAATCACACATATGAAGTTTTGGAAAGATCTGACTTTTTTAACCCCTCGAAACAGCCCCTGAGACACCAATTATGGCACTTCCGGTTGGCACAGGAAGCTATAAGTCAAGACATATCCTCACTGGGGTATGCTTTTACAGAATCCTGAGTTAAGTCCTTACGTTAAGAATTGACTGATTTACACAGGGTTGAATGCACTATGTCTATCAAACTGCAGGCAGGGTATGGATATACACTTTTAGGGTGATTTTAACCACTTCCGGTTGGTCCAGGAAGCTTAGAATCAACACAAGTATACCTCGTAGTGGCCTGATGGACTGTCATCGAAGACAGGTTCATACGACATTCATAACCCACATAGGCTTCAGGTTGAATTTAGGGGTGCAGGCAATGTATTCCTATGGGGAGAGAAGTCAATGCAAACTCTTTGAAGTAAACACCTTCTTTTAACCATTAAGGGTTAATGCTACACGGTCAAGGTTAGGCTTGCACGGATCGGGAGGACCTTAGGAACGTACCTGAGGTTGAATTGTGCTTCTCACCCTAACGGTTCTCTCACTGTCACCTAAAAGCAAATGACATTGAGGGCCAGGCTTCATTTTGGTTCTGCTTTTTTTCAAGGTCACTGCACTCAGAGCGAGCTACGGTCAAGCGGGGCGTCTCGTTGAACTCGGCACAGTCTGGAGACTATGGTAATGCAATTTTTTGTGTTGATTTCAGAATGCCATTTTGGTGATGGTCCCTCTCCGTTTAAACATATTGCTAATGTACAAAAGTCAACTAGCAAGTCAGTGTCCATCAGTCAATTAGATGTCATTCTGACACCAAACTGATACCAATTGACACCAAACCCACTTTTTAGGCTTTGTGTGTCTTTAAGCACCGCACTTTGTCACTCCATCCTTGCTGTGTGTGTGTTTCTGTGTGTGTGTGTGTGAGAGAGAGCTTTTCTTTGATATCTGTTGGGAGAAATGACTGACTTACAGTTTATGGGGGTTGCCTAATCACACATATGAAGTTTTGAAAAGATCTGACCTTTTTAACCCTTGGAAACTGCCACTGTGACACCATTTAAGGCACTTCTGGTTGGCACAGGAAGCTATAATTAAACTCATATCATGATTGGGGTATGCCTTTACAGAATCCTGAGTTTTCAGTCTTTACGTTAAGAACTGAGTTATTTACGGAGGGTTTAGTGAGTGTGTGTTATTTCAGAAAATCATAGAAAATCACAGAAATCTCGCAGAGCTCCGCAGCACACTTTAAAAAGATTCGTAAGAACACCCTGCAACTGGATCTGTAACCTTAGAAAAAAAACACCTATCCGTGAACATAACCAAGGTGTCGTTGTACGATTTCTCTTAAATGACGATAGATAAATGGCTGGTTCTTTTTTTATTGACACCGGAGGATCCTTGACTTTGACGTGAAGTGGAAAAATAATTTCTCTATTTTCATTTTGGACCTTTAATCCCAGATAAATGGCCATAACTCAAAAACCGTTGAGGCCTAGACGCCATCTTGTTCGGGGCCAACTGCCCATTATGCCGCCCCTACGCTCACCGAGTTTCGGCTTCTAAATATTTTCAGTTTTCGAGATAATGCCCCGTCGTGAATCGTGATGTTTTGTCCAATAGCAATATGATTGCTTATGCCCTCTTGTGGGAATTTCCGGGACAGCGGAAAAATGACCTAAATCTTATTATTTTTGTAAAACGGAAACCGAATGTCTGACAAAGGTCATTTGATGACTTCCTGGTAGGTCCGGCCCTGCCGCTCGGCCCGACGCCGTCCGCGAATTTTACAAACAATTTCGGACGTCTAGTAAGGGACCGTACATTTGCTATATGGACTTTCTCACTAACCATACAGGTACTGCCGAAATCTTCCCTTAAGGTATGTGAAGGAGGATGCTAGGTCAGTCGTTAAGTGGCTACAAACCAAACTAATACCCAGGTATGGCATCCCAAGACAAATCAAATTTGACAAATGGCTCACATTTAACAAACACCTGAGACAGGTGGAAGAAAGATTTGGCATAACACACAGATTCAGCTTTGTGTACCATCCCCCGGTCCTAAGGTCTGGTGGAACGCTAAATCAGATTTTGAAAGCTAAGATAGCAAAAGTGACTGGTAAGAGTCATGCCTGGTCCACCAAGGGAGGGAGGTCATATGCCCGCTCTTGATGTACAACAAATTGTAATGTCTAATTATGTGAAAAAACTGACGGTTCTCTCTGCAGCACACTCTACCCAGGTTCACAAGGTCCAGGAGGGGGAGCTGCCGGGGGACACGCCACCACTGAAGGTAAAGGTTGGTGACTGGGTGAGGGTTAAAGTCCACAAGAGAAAGTGGCTGGAACCCAGGTGGACTGGACAGTACGAAGTGAAGGAGGTTACTTCACACTCAGTCCAGGTCAAAGGTAAATCAGGCGCACCTTGACACCACCTTACACATTGCACTCCAGCCCCAACTCCTTCCAGAGCTGATTTGAACAGCCTAAATTTGATTCCAAATGAAGATATTCCTGACTCAGGTAATGGGGCATTGATAGTGGAAAATATAGTTTAGATGATCAATTATGTATTCGTTAATGATTAGAAACCATTTATTCTAATACTATTATGTTATGATATGAAAAGTAAAGGTTATTGGTTAAGCTGTTACTGAAAATGTAAGCAGAACTAATTTGATTGTCTGTGCCTCTTGGGAAGGTCAAGGGGGAGAAAAAGCTTTTCAGACAAGATAAGAATGTTTGGGTTTTATTCCATTGTTGAGAGAAATCTGTATCTTTTAGACAGGTTGTAATGTCTGGTTTATGAGGGGAGTAGAAAGCATCTCCGGACCTAAACAAAAAAACAACGGGGCTATCGTGGGAAACTGATGATGTCATTTTGAGTTTATAACCTGTGGAAATCTGTGTATGGGCCAGTACTCTCTGGAATTAAAACGCTCTTTAACCTGGCTTTTAAGACTGGTCTCAATCTACTTCATGCATAATTAATGAACTTACAACTCATTAAATGAATTAGAAATGAGTGCTAATTGGTATTGGCAATTAAAACATTAAAGGAATTTAGAATTCCTCTATCAATTTGGTCCTTCGAGCCGGATCTAAACAACTCTACCTGTTATCTGAAGGTAATACGCTGAAAATCGTGCACGGACGAGTTTTTGACTCATTTTACTAAAGACCTGACCTCTGAATTGAGGTTAAAATTAAAACAGGCCTGCGTATTATCACGGAGGACAGGAAGGGTGACTAGATACAACGAACAATGCTTTTCCCAGTCGGCAGCAGGTAAAGTAGCCTTTATTCTCGAATTTGGGAGGGATTATTTAGGATATTTATTGATTCAAATGTTATAAAGGAGTTGAATTTGATCAATAATAGGTGCTTGAATATTCCCGAACAAATAAAATGGGTTTCTACCGGGGGTATTAACCAGGATATCGATAAAAAAGGAAGCAGGGTCCGAAATTGACCCTGAGGTAAGGTGCACTACCACCAAATAAACTAGAGCTTAATAAAGCCTGGTCTTGCAAGCCAGAAGGATTATTAAGGAGTGATATAGTACGCATTGGAGAATTAGGACGCTTGTTCCGTACAAATAGGATGGCCAATAATTCAATAAACATACCTAAATAAAGTTTTACCTGATAGTCTATCTGTATATGGGAAGCTGACTGCGGAAAGTAGCAGATAGGTATGTTAAAAAAGGTGAGATAAATTAGGCTTGGTGAGAAGGCAGGGTAATTCTAGGCGAACAGAATAAATGAACCTGTACAATGCTGAAAGAAATTAATATCAAATGATAAGTGATTAGTCTAGATTAGTGAGATTCGAGACATTAACGATTGAAAGTCCCAAAAGAATATCCTTTGGGTGAAATATTATTGTCCGATCAAAAGTCTTCTATAGACGTGGTTCACAGGAGAGGTCAACTTAGTCTAGAGTAGTGAGATTTGAGACATTTTACGTTGAAAGTCCCAAAGGAATATCCTTTGGGTGAAATATTATTGTCCGATCAAAAGTCTTCTATGGACGCGGTTCACAGGATGGAAAATACATACTGATTATTTTTAAAGGAACACACACATAGGTAGACAGGATAGTAGTAACGGTAAATTACACATTTATAGAACTGCACGCACATATAATTTAAAATGATATAGAAAGGCATAGATAAGTGTTTAAAAACATTGCTACTAGATACATAAGATTAAGAATGGGGAGGAATGCCTCGAAAGAAGCCCCAGAACTAACGGGAGATGAGCGATACATGGCACAGAAAGACAAGAGAAACATCGATTTCTGTCTAAGATGGAAAAAGAAATACGATTTTGATGGCAGTCTAAATGTAGAAAAGCTGGAATCCCTTATAAAACAGATACATAAGGAATGTGGTAATAATGTGAAAAAGTAGAATAAACAGGGGTTATACACGGCCGGAGTTTGGCTTTCGGAAGCAAAAAGAGAATGGGACGCGCCGAAAAAGAGATTAAATCTAACAAGGTTCGAGAGACACTACCCTCTGCTCCCGCAGATAGAGAAGTTAACCAATTGAGTGGGGGCGAGGATAACAAACTATATCTTCCTAGATTATACCAACAATGCAGAGATAATCCAGTTGACGAATTTGTGATTATAAGAATACGGGTGCTGGAGCAACCGGTGAAATTACCACCCAAGTATGTGGATCCCGCGGAAACTAAGAGAGGTATGATGAAGTTAGAGAAGGAAATAAAGTCGAGAAAATGAATAAGGTGGGTCAAAAGAAAAATACAAGATGTTTTAATTGTAACAAAATTGGACATTTCGCCCGGGAGTGTAACACTCCACGAAAAAATCGTCAACAGGTTGTAATTTAAATGTAGGGAATAACGGAGAGATACGATACAATTTCGGGCTATCTGGACGTTATAGCATGGTACGTTAAATGTTAGGGTATAGTAAGTTGAGAAGTTTGGTTGGGTTTACTCTGATGATTAGAATTCAAAACTGAACTCAATCTGAATAGGGAATATATATTTTACAAAGGCAGGCAGATTTGTGTCTATAGCCAAGCAACGGAATTGCTAGACACTCAAATGGGGCTATATAGTGCAACGCTTTGGACTATAAATTAGGTGAGAATAGTAATCGTAAGAAGTTGTGATTGTTTTTCTAATTATTGATTTTTGGTTAAGGTAACGCCAGTGAAATTGAACGAAAAGTAACGTATTCTAAAAATGATCTGATTTCCGACCTCATTGTGGGGAACAAATGAAAAGTCTTATCTTAAAGGGACAGTGCACGGTAATCACAGTGGTTTGAGTGAATGACAGTAGAAAATATTGTGGGACGACAATTCGAAGATAGAAAAATAAGTTACATGATACCTCAAGGGATTTAAAATAAACGATGTGAGGGGATTATCATAATTATTAGGTTTAGTTTTTGTAGTAAACGTTTTAAAGGCGTACACTCACTAATGCTGGTCTGAGTTTGTAATTAGACAAGTGAATAATGTATTGGGAATAGAGTTGTAATTAAAAATACACTCTAAGTCAAAGACGAGACAGGTACTTAGAGCAAAATGGATTCTAAATGATAACAAAGAGACAACTATAATTCATGCCCATTATGCCCATCGAAATGTTTTTATAAAATTAGCGAATTGAGAGATGTTGATTGATGTTGTAGACTAATTCAGGGTTCAACAGAGGTGATAAATTAGGTTTGGTTTATCGAACCCGAAATACTGTTGTTACAGACAGCCAACCATTATTTACAATGAGTTGAAAATCGTTGCCAATATGAGTCGAGGTTGAACGCTTGTTGATGACGTCACTAGCGAGACACTTTTGTCACCAGGGACTGGGGATAACGGAGCAAATCGTATCTAGGTTTCCAGAAGTGATATAAAAATGTTTTGGTTATTTGTTTAATGGTTATGGCCAATTTTAGGGGTTGATAAAACTGGAACAGTGTGTTCTGGCGGTTTTAGATAGAACTCTTTGTTCCGGAACGGATGAGAGTTACCCAAGATAAGTAAATTAAAGGAGCCATGAGAGGATGCGAATGCATATTTATTAAATATCGGGGATTAAATTACGCTGTGAAATGTATGACATTTGCGGCAGAGAGAAAAAGTAATGCATTGGATAATAATGTTATCGGGTTAATTGTATCTAAAGGTAGCATGGTCATTTATGTTATGCAGGTGAATGAGGACCCAAAAGCGACTTGGCGAAAACAGAGTCTTTATTCCAGTAAAGGAAATATGCAATACTCCTAGACAATTCGGAGCGGTAAACAAAGCATAAAAAACAATTCCACTCGTAATGACGAGGACAGACTGGAGACTCGACCATAAACTGTAGGTTGCCTCGGGAAGGCACTGACCGTAGCAGACTCAGACACCTGCTCACCACGCAGCATCTGAGGGAAACACGACACGACAGGGCGAGACAAAGACACAGCACGGTGAACAATATACAAGGATCCGACAGGACAGAAACGGAAAACAAGGGGAGAAATAGGGACTCTAATCAGAGGAAAAGATAGGGAACATGTTATGCAGGTGAATGAGGACCCAAAAGCGACTTGGCGAAAACAGAGTCTTTAATCCAGAAAAGTAATTCTACAAACATAAGACATAATTCCACTCGTAATGACGAGAACAGACTGGAGACTCGATCAAGAACTGCAGGTTGCCTCGGGAAGGCACTTGAACCTAGCAGACTCAGACACCTGCTCTCCACGCAGCATCTGAGGGAAACACGACACGACAGGGCGATACACAGACACAGCACGGTGAACAATAGACAAGGATCCGACAAGGACAGAAGTGGAAAACAAGGGGAGAAATAGGGACTCTAATCAGAAGACAAAATAGGGAACAGGTGTAAAAAGACTAAATGAGTGAGTTAGGAGAATGAGGAACAGCTGGGAGCAGGAACGGAACGATAGAGAGAGGAGAGAGAGGGAGGGGGAGAGAGAGGGATAGAAAAAGGGAACGAACCTAATAAGACCAGCAGGGGGAAACGAACAGAAGGGAAAGCATAATGACAAGACAATATATGACAAAACATGACAGTACCCCCCCACTCACCGAGCGCCTCCTGGCGCTCTCGAGGAGGAACACTGGCGGCAACGGAGGAAATCATAGATCACAAACGGTCCAGCACGTCCCGAGAAAGAACCCAACTCCTCTCCTCAGGACCGTAACGGAAAACGATAAAAAGGGAAACTAGGGTACTACTCTAAAAAAAAAATGAGACACGGGTAGAGAACTGAAAGCTTAAGAGCAAACAGAACCAAACAGGCCAGGAGAGTAACAACTAGGGACAGACTGAGACACAGCAAGGGCAGGAACAAGAACAGGAGAGATGCGATGGCAGGGAACAGACTGAGACCCAGCAAGACCAGGAGCAGAAGCAGAAAAAAATTACCAGACTTCTTCTGCGCGCAGTCTGAACACGCAGCCACGAAACGGCGCGTGTCACGCTCCTGAGTAGGCCACCAAAACCGCTGGCGAATAGAAGCAAGCGTACCCCGAACGCCGGGATGGCCAGCTAACTTGGCAGAGTGAGCCCACTGAAGAACAGCCAGACGAGTAGAAACAGGAACGAAAAGAAGGTTACTAGGACAAGCGCGCGGCGACGCAGTGTGCGTGAGTGCTTGCTTAACCTGTCTCTCAATTCCCCAGACAGTCAACCCGACAACACGCCCAACAGGAAGGATCCCCTCGGGATCGGTAGAAGCCACAGAAGAACTAAAGAGACGGGATAAAGCATGAGGCTTGGTGTTCTTAGTACCCGGGCAATAAGAAATAACGAACTCGAAACGAGCGAAAAACAACGCCCAACGAGCATGACGCGCATTCAGTCGTTTGGCATAACGGATGTACTCAAAATTCTTTTGGTCAGTCCAAACGACAAAAGGAACGGTCGCCCCCTCCAACCACTGTCGCCATTTGCCTAGGGCTAAACGGATGGCGAGCAGTTCGCGGTTAGCCACATCATAGTTACGTTCCGACGGTGACAGGCGATGAGAAAAATACGCACAAGGGTGGACCCCATCGTCAGTATCGGAGCGCTGGGACAGAATGGCTCCCACGCCCACCCCCGACGCGTCAACCTCAACAATAAACGGTTTAGTGACGTCAGGTGCAACAAGGATAGGAGCGGATGCAAAACGCTTCTTGAAGAGAACAGGACAACAATCATACGACCGGTGAGGAGGAAGGGAGTTGGTTCTGGACCGACTGAAGACCGTGCGCAGACCATGATACTCCTCCGGCACTCCTGTCAAATCACCAGGTTCCTCCTGAGAAGAGGGGACAGAACAAACAGGAGAAATAGCAGACATTAAACACTTCACATGACAAGAAACGTTCCAGGAAAGGATAGAATTACTAGACCAATCAAAAGAAGGATTATGACACACTAGCCAGGGATGACCCAAAACAACAGGTGTAAAAGGTGAACAAAAAATCAAAAAGAAATGGTCTCACTATGGTTACCAGATACAGTGAGGGTTAAAGGTAGTGTTTCACATAATATACTGGGGAGAGGACTACCATCCAAGGCAAACATGACCGTGGGCTCCCTAACTGTCTGAGAGGAATGTCATGTTCCCGCGCCCAGGCTTCGTCCATAAAACAGCCCTCTGCCCCAGAGTCTATTAATGCACTGCAGGAAGCTGCCGATCCGGTCCAGCGTAGATGGACCGATAAAGTAGTACATGTACTTGACGGAGAGGACCGTCTAGTAGCGCTTATCAGTCGCCCTCCGCTTACTGATGAGCTCTGGCCTTTAACTGGACATGAAATGACAAAATGACCAGCGGAACCGCAATAGAGACAGAGGCGGTTGGTGATTCTCCGTTCCCTCTCCTTAGTCGAGATGCGAATACCCCCAGCTGCATGGGCTCAACACCTGAGTCAGTGGGGAAAGACGGTAGTGTCGGAGAGAGGGAGACACAGTTAACGCGAGCTCTCTTCTATGAGCTCGGTGACGAAGATCTACCCGTCGTTCAATGCGAATAGCGAGTTCAATCAAAGAATCCACGCTGGATGGAACCTCCCGAGAGAGAATCTCATCCTTAACCTTAGCGTGGAGTCCCTCCAGAAAACGAGCGAGCAACGCCTGCTCGTTCCAGTTACTGGAGGCAGCAAGAGTGCGAAACTCTATAGAGTAATCCGTTATGGATCGATTACCTTGACATAGGGAAGACAGGGACCAGGAAGCTTCTTTCCCAAAAACTGAGCGATCAAAAACTCTTATCATCTCCTCTTTAAAGTTCAGATAATTGTTAGTACACTCAGCGCTTGCCTCCCAGATAGCTGTGCCCCACTGCCGAGCCCGACCAGTAAGGAGTGATATGACGTAGGCAATCCGAGCTCTCTCTTGAGTATGTGTTGGGTTGGAGAGAGAACACTATATCACACTGGGTGAGAAAGGAGCGGCACTCAGTGGGCTGCCCAGAATAACATGGTGGGTTATTAACCCTAGGTTCCGGAGGCTCGGAAGACCCGGAAGTAGCTGGTGGCACGAGACGAAGACTCTGATACTGTCCTGAGAGGTCGGAGACCTGAGCGGCCAGGGTCTCAACGGCAAGCCGAGCAGCAGACAATTCCTGCTCGTGTCTGCCGAGCATCGCTCCCTGGAGCTCGAGAGTAGAGTAGAGAGAATCCATAGTCGCTGGGTCCATTCTTGGTCGGATCCTTCTGTTATGCAGGTGAATGAGGACCCAAAAGCGACTTGGCGAAAACAGAGTCTTTAATCCAGAAAAGTAATTCTACAAACATAAGACATAATTCCACTCGTAATGACGAGAACAGACTGGAGACTCGATCAAGAACTGCAGGTTGCCTCGGGAAGGCACTTGAACCTAGCAGACTCAGACACCTGCTCTCCACGCAGCATCTGAGGGAAACACGACACGACAGGGCGATACACAGACACAGCACGGTGAACAATAGACAAGGATCCGACAAGGACAGAAGTGGAAAACAAGGGGAGAAATAGGGACTCTAATCAGAAGACAAAATAGGGAACAGGTGTAAAAAGACTAAATGAGTGAGTTAGGAGAATGAGGAACAGCTGGGAGCAGGAACGGAACGATAGAGAGAGGAGAGAGAGGGAGGGGGGAGAGAGAGGGATAGAAAAAGGGAACGAACCTAATAAGACCAGCAGGGGGAAACGAACAGAAGGGAAAGCATAATGACAAGACAATATATGACAAAACATGACAGAACAGGTGTGGAAAGACTAAATGATTGATTAGGGGAATAGGAACAGCTGGGAGCAGGAACGGAACGATAGAGAGAAGAGAGAGAGGGAGGGAGAGAGAAAAAAGGGAACGAACCTAAAAAGACCAGCAGGGGGAAAACGAACAGAAGGGAAAGCAAAATGACAAGACAATATAAGACAAAACATGACAATTTAAGTAAACATATCCGTAGACGGTGTTTAAAACTTATGATTAATGATTTGAGTCAAAGGGGAATTATCATTAGGTTTAGTTATAGTTCACTTATTGAGTTTCTGATTCGAAATAGCATTAGGGAATGATAGTTAGGGGTGTGGTGGCTCACTTTAGATTATAACTTTGAATTATACAGGTGACTATTTCTATTCAAAAGATAAAGGGTTCTTTATGCCTAATATGGTATGACCTTTTGACCTTATCATGACTGGCTCCCAAGGTCTGATCAGCCTCGGGGAGAGTCATTTGTATAATGAATGGGGTCATATTGAGTTACTAGTTTTAAGGTAAATTCATTAGAAATAAAGCAGTTTTGGTTGAGGGTTAGAATTACTGTTTGAACTGCAAATGAGAAAGTGGTTCAGGATTCTGTCTTATAACATTAGCTGTGAAGTTTTTGAATGGGCTATTAGGGATTTGGTATTGTAACAGAGAGAAAGTCATATTTATCATTGAGAATAAATAGGGGAAGATAACATATTTTGAGCCAACAGGGCAGGGAAGAAATTGAGATATTTTTGTTTGGTTTTAACACTCGGTTACAGGAGTGTCAAAAGACGGGAGACATTACCTGTGTAATAGGGGAGGGTGTCCGTATGATAACCAACTTGGGACAGTTTTGGGACTGGAGAAAGGGGATCCCACAAAGGTGGATAGGCTTTCCATGATATGGGGGAAACCTGGGAGCACTGTTGAACTTTGTAAAGGTGATGAAATCCTACTAACCATCAAAACTATTAAGCTCTCTGATGCAGGCACTTGCACCCCGGACTACAAAGGACCGGGACAGACACGGTGGGTGTGTTTTCTATTAAGGTACTGCCAAAACCGGAGGTCTCAGACGGACCGGGGCCAGACACACTCCTCTATCACCCCTGGACCGAACCTGTCACCACTATGCTAAAAATCCCATTCAGGTAATTAATGTTAGACTATTCAGCTATTGATCAATGAGGCACGGAGACTGGTTTTGATGGTAGGGACAATTTGTGGCTGTCTTATACAGAATGGACTTGCTTAGAATATGCTTCTTGCTAGTCAGGGGGGAGTCTACAAAATGTTCAGTGAACAATGTTGTACGTATATCCCTAATAACACCAGTCCAGATGGTAGTATATCTAAGGGCCTTAAATGGGCTATCTGCTGAGATGAGGACCATGGCGGGGGTAGAGGAGTCTGACTGTCCACCCTGGTTGGGAGACTGGTTTGGTAAGTATACCGGTATGGTGGTTACTGGATTTCTGACCCTAATTCCTGTATTATTTACTGACTGAGGATGACCCATGTATGTTTGTTCTCCCTGTCGTGAAGGGTGGCATGGTGCCCACCTGATGCTGGATAAGAATAGCTGAGAGGACCAGATGGGTTATAAGAATGCTTTGTTCTGCTTTACTCTGTTTTCCAGGACCAAAGTTTTATTCCACACTTTGCAACACATATTAAACCCATGTTATTGTCAGATAGAATACTGAGGGTCCCCAAGGAGAGGGCTTGTTAGCGTAGGAAGGATTTTTAATATGGTTAGCATCTATTAGATTATACGTTTTTAAATAGTATTATATTTAACAGGAATATAGGACATCTATGAGGAGTTAGGATTATTGTTGGGATTAAGATAGATTGATTAAGGAATTTGGAGAAAAGCCGCTCATAGACATTTTTTTTTTTTTCTAAAAGAGGGTCCATGGGTTTGTAGTTCCCATGTAGTTCAAATTTGGAAAACATGAGAAACATACAGAGGAGCCCTCCCACGCACCGCAGAGACCTTGAAGGTGGGAGAGCAGAGAAGTTAGAGGGGGGCCAGGAAGAGCAAAAAGATAACATAGTGGGTAAATAAGTTTCTAAATGGGTCAGAATGGGAGCTGTAGATAGAGGAGGTATTTGGCATAAAGGGAATCTTGTTTTACCTAAGTCACTGTTTAAATATGCTGCTGTATTGATACATGGGCAAAGCCATGTATCAACAGGGGGGATGGTAGGAACACATGAGGAGGTTGTTCATTAATCAAACACGTATGTCAAAAGTTTTATGCCCAGCAGGAGAATTAGAGGGAGGTGGCACACGAGATTCAACCAGGAGACTGGATCTGGATCCAATCATTGAAGAAAAAAAACTGGAAGCAGCCTCTGTGGGAGGGACCATTCCAAGTACTACTGGTGACTGCCTTCGCGGTGAGAATAGCCGAAAGAGCTACCTGGGTACATGTCACACATTGTAAGGGGGTGAGTCATACTGGCACTGTCGAGCGGTCACAGGGGAAGGAGAGGAACCGTGACCCATATGGAACGGGGGTCAAACTCCTTCTGAAGATTCCCTATACCTGACCTTTCCCCAGCTGTGAGCGTTCATAGAAGTGAAGTGATGGCTTGGCCTCTGGCTGTTGATATGTTCTCGGGGAGAGGGTGGGGCTTCACGTGTGCACTGACCGTCCTGAGCTGTTTTATTGTGGGGGCCATATTCCTGATTCACCATGATCCCCCGGAGAGTGCCAAAGAGGATAATTTGACTCATGTGCTAGATGAGGGAAATGGGATGTTACCAAAGATTCTCAAAAGGTCACTGAAACAAAACAGTAAGGATGTGAGGGTGGAATTGGGCAAGGATCTCTCGGTAGAATTTTGTGTAGATCAATTGGAGTCATTCACCCCTTGGCAGTCTAGAACCATGGGACTCTATGGGAAGTATTTGTGTAAATCACCAAATTGATCGTGGACAGGTCATAGCTCACACTGAAAGGGATGGCTACGTAAACCCATACACTCAATTTGGGACCAGGTGGAGTATAGTAAGGGAATGCATGTATGGTAAAGCTGTTCATGAAAGCAGGAATGCCAAATAAAATAAAATGGGCCAGTGTCGACATCTGGTGGTTGTGTGGGGGAATGAGTTTGTGCGGTATTGCCGACTGATTGGAATGGACTATGTGCTTTAGTACATTTAGGAAGGCCTTTTACACTCATACAACACCAAGACATGAAGTTAGCAAAACGAGAGAGAAGAGATGCTCCATCTGGGTCTTTTGACGACATATATTGATAACATTGGGGTGCCACGAGGTGTGCGGATGAGTTCAAGGCAAGAAATCAGATACTAGCAGGATTAGAGTCAAGCATTTTTTAGAGTCAAGCAATGTAGACTGGATTAATTATATTTATTATAATCAACAGCGCTTTATCAATTATTCCAGAGATGCGATTAAAGGTTTGGCAGAACAGACTGAAGCAACCAGCCTGATGGCTTGGCAGAATAGAATTGCATTGGATATGTTATTGGCTGAAAAGGAAGGGGTATGTGTGAAAGTTATTGTTTCCAGGACTATAGAGAGATCAATGACACTACAGATGGGGCCGTTATGGGCCAATTCCATGTTCCGACCCGTGGCATATCTACAGAGGAAGTGGACGAATCTGGATCTGTCATTTGTGGGGAATTTATGTTTGATGAGGCTAGTGTTGAGATGAAGGGGAATTAGATTGTAATTTGTTTCCATGATTAAACTGTTTTTAATGAAGGTCGTGACGAAAATCCAGAAGGAAGAGTTATGATTCTGATGTAGGTTTAAAAACAGTTGGAGTTAAGGTTAGAATTGATTAATGAAATGTGACGAGTTGGATAAACATTTATAATTGATTTGTTGATTATTTGTCTATTCATATGATAATCTGATAAACCTATATAAAAAGGTTAGTTAAATTTGTTTATACTTATATTTTTATGATTAAATAAAACTAGATGTAGAATTGAATGTATAATATTTGATCAAAGGGAGGATTGATAGTGGAAAATATAGTTTAGATGATCAATTATGTATTCGTTAATGATTAGAAACCATTTATTCTAATACTATTATGTTATGATATGAAAAGTAAAGGTTATTGGTTAAGCTGTTACTGAAAATGTAAGCAGAACTAATTTGATTGTCTGTGCCTCTTGGGAAGGTCAAGGGGGAGAAAAAGCTTTTCAGACAAGATAAGAATGTTTGGGTTTTATTCCATTGTTGAGAGAAATCTGTATCTTTTAGACAGGTTGTAATGTCTGGTTTATGAGGGAGTAGAAAGCATCTCCGGACCTAAACAAAAAAACAACGGGGCTATCGTGGGAAACTGATGATGTCATTTTGAGTTTATAACCTGTGGAAATCTGTGTATGGGTTAGTACTCTCTGGAATTAAAACGCTCTTTAACCTGGCTTTTAAGACTGGTCTCAATCTACTTCATGCATAATTAATGAACTTACAACTCATTAAATGAATTAGAAATGAGTGCTAATTGGTATTGGCAATTAAAACATTAAAGGAATTTAGAATTCCTCTAAAATTAAAACAGGCCTGCGTATTATCACGGAGGACAGGAAGGGTGACTAGATACAACGAACAATGCTTTTCCCAGTCGGCAGCAGGTAAAGTAGCCTTTATTCTCGAATTTGGGAGGGATTATTTAGGATATTTATTGATTCAAATGTTATAAAGGAGTTGAATTTGATCAATAATAGGTGCTTGAATATTCGAACAAATAAAATGGGTTTCTACCGGGGTATTAACCAGGATATCGATAAAAAAGGAAGCAGGGTCCGAAATTGACCCTGAGGTAAGGTGCACTACCACCAAATAAACTAGAGCTTAATAAAGCCTGGTCTTGCAAGCCAGAAGGATTATTAAGGAGTGATATAGTACGCATTGGATAATTAGGACGCTTGTTCCGTACAAATAGGATGGCCAATAATTCAATAAACATACCTAAATAAAGTTTTACCTGATAGTCTATCTGTATATGGGAAGCTGACTGCGGAAAGTAGCAGATAGGTATGTTAAAAAAGGTGAGATAAATTAGGCTTGGTGAGAAGGCAGGGTAATTCTAGGCGAACAGAATAAATGAACCTGTACAATGCTGAAAGAAATTAATATCAAATGATAAGTGATTAGTCTAGATTAGTGAGATTCGAGACATTAACGATTGAAAGTCCCAAAAAGAATATCCTTTGGGTGAAATATTATTGTCCGATCAAAAGTCTTCTATAGACGTGGTTCACAGGAGAGGTCAACTTAGTCTAGAGTAGTGAGATTTGAGACATTTTACGTTGAAAGTCCCAAAGGAATATCCTTTGGGTGAAATATTATTGTCCGATCAAAAGTCTTCTATGGACGCGGTTCACAGGATGGAAAATACATACTGATTATTTTTAAAGGAACACACATAGGTAGACAGGATAGTAGTAACGGTAAATTACACATTTATAGAACTGCACGCACATATAATTTAAAATGATATAGAAAGGCATAGATAAGTGTTTAAAAACATTGCTACTAGATACATAAGATTAAGAATGGGGAGGAATGCCTCGAAAGAAGCCCCAGAACTAACGGGAGATGAGCGATACATGGCACAGAAAGACAAGAGAAACATCGATTTCTGTCTAAGATGGAAAAAGAAATACGATTTTGATGGCAGTCTAAATGTAGAAAAGCTGGAATCCCTTATAAAACAGATACATAAGGAATGTGGTAATAATGTGAAAAAGTAGAATAAACAGGGGTTATACACGGCCGGAGTTTGGCTTTCGGAAGCAAAAAGAGAATGGGACGCGCCGAAAAAGAGATTAAATCTAACAAGGTTCGAGAGACACTACCCTCTGCTCCCGCAGATAGAGAAGTTAACCAATTGAGTGGGGGCGAGGATAACAAACTATATCTTCCTAGATTATACCAACAATGCAGAGATAATCCAGTTGACGAATTTGTGATTATAAGAATACGGGTGCTGGAGCAACCGGTGAAATTACCACCCAAGTATGTGGATCCGCGGAAACTAAGAGAGGTATGATGAAGTTAGAGAAGGAAATAAAGTCGAGAAAAATGAATAAGGTGGGTCAAAAGAAAAATACAAGATGTTTTAATTGTAACAAAATTGGACATTTCGCCCGGGAGTGTAACACTCCACGAAAAAATCGTCAACAGGTTGTAATTTAAATGTAGGGAATAACGGAGAGATACGATACAATTTCGGGCTATCTGGACGTTATAGCATGGTACGTTAAATGTTAGGGTATAGTAAGTTGAGAAGTTTGGTTGGGTTTACTCTGATGATTAGAATTCAAAACTGAACTCAATCTGAATAGGGAATATATATTTTACAAAGGCAGGCAGATTTGTGTCTATAGCCAAGCAACGGAATTGCTAGACACTCAAATGGGGCTATATAGTGCAACGCTTTGGACTATAAATTAGGTGAGAATAGTAATCGTAAGAAGTTGTGATTGTTTTTCTAATTATTGATTTTTGGTTAAGGTAACGCCAGTGAAATTGAACGAAAAGTAACGTATTCTAAAAATGATCTGATTTCCGACCTCATTGTGGGGAACAAATGAAAAGTCTTATCTTAAAGGGACAGTGCACGGTAATCACAGTGGTTTGAGTGAATGACAGTAGAAAATATTGTGGGACGACAATTCGAAGATAGAAAAATAAGTTACATGATACCTCAAGGGATTTAAAATAAACGATGTGAGGGGATTATCATAATTATTAGGTTTAGTTTTTGTAGTAAACGTTTTAAAGGCGTACACTCACTAATGCTGGTCTGAGTTTGTAATTAGACAAGTGAATAATGTATTGGGAATAGAGTTGTAATTAAAAATACACTCTAAGTCAAAGACGAGACAGGTACTTAGAGCAAAATGGATTCTAAATGATAACAAAGAGACAACTATAATTCATGCCCATTATGCCCATCGAAATGTTTTTATAAAATTAGCGAATTGAGAGATGTTGATTGATGTTGTAGACTAATTCAGGGTTCAACAGAGGTGATAAATTAGGTTTGGTTTATCGAACCCGAAATACTGTTGTTACAGACAGCCAACCATTATTTACAATGAGTTGAAAATCGTTGCCAATATGAGTCGAGGTTGAACGCTTGTTGATGACGTCACTAGCGAGACACTTTTGTCACCAGGGACTGGGGATAACGGAGCAAATCGTATCTAGGTTTCCAGAAGTGATATAAAAATGTTTTGGTTATTTGTTTAATGGTTATGGCCAATTTTAGGGGTTGATAAAACTGGAACAGTGTGTTCTGGCGGTTTTAGATAGAACTCTTTGTTCCGGAACGGATGAGAGTTACCCAAGATAAGTAAATTAAAGGAGCCATGAGAGGATGCGAATGCATATTTATTAAATATCGGGGATTAAATTACGCTGTGAAATGTATGACATTTGCGGCAGAGAGAAAAAGTAATGCATTGGATAATAATGTTATCGGGTTAATTGTATCTAAAGGTAGCATGGTCATTTATGTTATGCAGGTGAATGAGGACCCAAAAGCGACTTGGCGAAAACAGAGTCTTTATTCCAGTAAAGGAAATATGCAATACTCCTAGACAATTCGGAGCGGTAAACAAAGCATAAAAACAATTCCACTCGTAATGACGAGGACAGACTGGAGACTCGACCATAAACTGTAGGTTGCCTCGGGAAGGCACTGACCGTAGCAGACTCAGACACCTGCTCACCACGCAGCATCTGAGGGAAACACGACACGACAGGGCGAGACAAAGACACAGCACGGTGAACAATATACAAGGATCCGACAGGACAGAAACGGAAAACAAGGGGAGAAATAGGGACTCTAATCAGAGGAAAAGATAGGGAACATGTTATGCAGGTGAATGAGGACCCAAAAGCGACTTGGCGAAAACAGAGTCTTTAATCCAGAAAAGTAATTCTACAAACATAAGACATAATTCCACTCGTAATGACGAGAACAGACTGGAGACTCGATCAAGAACTGCAGGTTGCCTCGGGAAGGCACTTGAACCTAGCAGACTCAGACACCTGCTCTCCACGCAGCATCTGAGGGAAACACGACACGACAGGGCGATACACAGACACAGCACGGTGAACAATATACAAGGATCCGACAGGACAGAAACGGAAAACAAGGGGAGAAATAGGGACTCTAATCAGAGGAAAAGATAGGGAACAGGTGTGGAAAGACTAAATGATTGATTAGGGGAATAGGAACAGCTGGGAGCAGGAACGGAACGATAGAGAGAAGAGAGAGAGGGAGGGGAGAGAGAAAAAGGGAACGAACCTAAAAGACCAGCAGGGGGAAAACGAACAGAAGGGAAAGCAAAATGACAAGACAATATAAGACAAAACATGACAGTACCCCCCACTCACCGAGCGCCTCCTGGCGCACTCGAGGAGGAATCCTGGCGGCAACGGAGGAAATCATCAATCAGCGAACGGTCCAGCACGTCCCGAGACGGAACCCAACTCCTCTCCTCAGGACCGTAACCCTCCCAATCCACTAAGTATTGGTGACCCCGTCCCCGAGAACGCATGTCCATGATCCTACGTACCTTGTAAATAGGTGCGCTCGACAAGGACGGGAGGGGGAGGAAAGACGAACGGGGGGGTGCGAAGAAAGGGCTTGACACAGGAGACATGGAAGACAGGATGGACGCGACGAAGATGTCGCGGAAGAAGCAGTCGCACAGCGACAGGATTGACGACCTGGGAGACACGGAACGGACCAATGAACCGCGGAGTCAACTTACGAGAAGCTGTCGTAAGAGGAAGGTTGCGAGTGGAAAGCCACACTCTCTGGCCGCAACAATACCTAGGACTCTTAATCCTACGTTTATTGGCGGCTCTCACAGTCTGTGCCCTGTAACGGCAAAGTGCAGACCTCACCCTCCTCCAGGTGCGCTCACAACGTTGGACAAACGCTTGAGCGGAGGGAACGCTGGACTCGGCAAGCTGGGATGAGAACAGAGGAGGCTGGTAACCCAGACTACTCTGAAACGGAGATAACCCGGTAGCAGACGAAGGAAGCGAGTTGTGAGCGTATTCTGCCCAGGGGAGCTGTTCTGCCCAAGACGCAGGGTTTCTGAAAGAAAGGCTGCGTAGTATGCGACCAATCGTCTGATTGGCCCCCTCTGCTTGACCGTTAGACTGGGGATGAAACCCGGAAGAGAGACTGACGGACGCACCAATCAAACGACAGAACTCCTCCAAAACTGTGACGTGAATTGCGGGCCTCTGTCTGAAACGGCGTCTAACGGGAGGCCATGAATTCTGAACACATTCTCGATGATGATTTGTGCCGTCTCCTTAGCGGAAGTAAGTTTAGCGAGGGGAATGAAATGTGGCGCCTTAGAGAACCTATCGACAACCGTAAGAATCACAGTCTTCCCCGCAGACAAAGGCAGACCGGTAATGAAGTCTAGGGCGATGTGAGACCATGGTCGAGAAGGAATGGGAAGCGGTCTGAGACGACCGGCAGGAGGAGAGTTACCTGACTTAGTCTGCGCTCAGTCCGAACAAGCAGCCACGAAACGGCGCGTGTCACGCTCCTGAGTAGGCCACCAAAAGCGCTGGCGAATAGAAGCAAGAGTACCTCGAACGCCGGGATGACCAGCTAACTTGGCAGAGTGAGCCCACTGAAGAACAGCCAGACGAGTAGAAACAGGAACGAAAAAAGAAGGTTACTAGGACAGCGCGGGCGACGCAGTGTGCGTGAGTGCTTGCTTAACCTGTCTTTCAATTCCCAGACTGTCAACCCGACAACACGCCCATAAGGAAGAATCCCTCGGGATCAGTAGAAGCCACAGAAGAACTAAAAAGACGGGATAAGGCATCAGGCTTGGTGTTCTGACTACACGGACGGTAAGAAATCACAAACTCGAAACGAGTGAAAAACAACGCCCAACGAGCTTGACGAGCATTAAGTCGTTTGGCAGAACGGATGTACTCAAGGTTCTTATAGTCTGTCCAAACGACAAAAGGAACGGTCGCCCCCTCCAACCACTGTCGCCATTCGCCTAGGGCTAAGCAGATGGCGAGCAGTTCGCGGTTACCCACATCATAGTTGCGTTCAGATGGCGACAGGCGATGAGAAAAATAAGCGCAAGGATGAACCTTATCGTCAGACTGGAAGCGCTGGGATAGAATGGCTCCCACGCCTACCTCTGAAGCGTCAACCTCGACAATGAATTGTCTAGTGACGTCAGGAGTAACGAGGATAGGAGCGGACATAAAACGTTCTTTTAGAAGATCAAAAGCTCCCTGGGCGGAACCGGACCACTTAAAGCACGTCTTGACAGAAGTAAGAGCTGTGAGAGGGGCAGCAACTTGACCGAAATTACGAATGAAACGCCGATAGAAATTAGCGAAACCTAGAAAGCGCTGCAACTCGACACGTGACCTTGGAACGGGCCACTCACTGACAGCTTGGACCTTAGCGGAATCCATCTGAATGCCTTCAGCGGAAATAACAGAACCGAGAAAAGTAACGGAGGAGACATGAAAAGAGCACTTCTCAGACTTCACATAGAGACAATTCTCTAAAAGGCGCTGGAGTACACGTCGAACGTGCTGAACATGAATCTCGAGTGACGGTGAAAAAATCAGGATATCGTCAAGGTAGACAAAAACAAAGATGTTCAGCATGTCTCTCAGAACATCATTAACTAATGCCTGAAAAACAGCTGGCGCATTGGCGAGACCAAACGGCAGAACCCGGTACTCAAAATGCCCTAACGGAGTGTTAAACGCCGTTTTCCACTCGTCCCCCTCTCTGATGCGCACGAGATGGTAAGCGTTACGAAGGTCCAACTTAGTAAAGCACCTGGCTCCCTGCAGAATCTCGAAGGCTGATGACATAAGGGGAAGCGGATAACGATTCTTAACCGTTATGTCATTCAGCCCTCGATAATCCACGCAGGGGCGCAGAGTACCGTCCTTCTTCTTAACAAAAAAACCCCGCCCCGGCCGGAGAGGAAGAAGGCACTACGGTACCGGCGTCAAGAGACACAGACAAATAATCCTCGAGAGCCTTACGTTCGGGAGCCGACAGAGAGTATAGTCTACCCCGAGGAGGAGTGGTCCCCGGAAGGAGATCAATACTACAATCATACGACCGGTGAGGAGGAAGGGAGTTGGCTCGGGACCGACTGAAGACCGTGCGCAGATCATGATATTCCTCCGGCACTCCTGTCAAATCGCCAGGTTCCTCCTGAGAAGTGGGGACAGAAGAAACGGGAGGGATAGCAGACATTAAACACTTCACATGACAAGAAACGTTCCAGGATAGGATAGAATTACTAGACCAATTAATAGAAGGATTATGACATACTAGCCAGGGATGACCCAAAACAACAGGTGTAAAAGGTGAACCAAAAATCAAAAAAGAAATAGTCTCACTGTGGTTACCAGATACTGTGAGGGTTAAAGGTAGTGTCTCATATCTGATACTGGGAAGATGACTACCATCTAAGGCGAACATGGGCGTAGGCTTGTCTAACTGTCTGAAAGGAATGTCATGTTTCCGAGCCCATGCTTCGTCCATAAAACAACCCTCAGCCCCAGAGTCTATCAAGGCACTGCATGTAGCACCCGAACCGGTCCAGCGTAGATGGACCGACATAGTAGTACAGGATCTAGATGGAGAGACCTGAGTAGTAGCGCTCACCAGTAGCCCTCCGCTTACTGATGAGCTCTGGCTTTACTGGACATGAATTGACAAAATGTCCAGCAAGTCCGCAATAGAGGCACAGGCGGTTGGTGATCCTCCGTTCCCTCTCCTTAGTCGAGATGCGAATACCTCCAGCTGCATGGGCTCAGTCTCTGAGCCAGAGGAGGGAGATGGTTGCGATGCGGAGCAGGGAAACACCGTTAACGCGAGCTCTCTTCCACGAGCTTGGTGACGAAGATCTACCCGTCGTTCTATGCGGATGGCGAGAGCAATCAAAGAGTCCACACTGGAAGGAACCTCCCGGGAGAGAATCTCATCTTTAACCACTGCGTGGAGTCCCTCCAGAAAACGAGCGAGCAGCGCCGGCTCGTTCCAGTCACTAGAGGCAGCAAGAGTGCGAAACTCTATAGAGTAATCCGTTATGGATCGATCACCTTGGCATAGGGAAGCCAGGGCCCTAGAAGCCTCCCTACCAAAAACTGAACGGTCAAAAACCCGAATCATCTCCTCTTTAAAGTTCTGGTAATTGTTAGAACAATCAGCCCTTGCCTCCCAGATAGCTGTGCCCCACTCTCGAGCCCGGCCAGTAAGGAGTGATATGACGTAAGCAACCCGAGCTCTCTCTAGAGTATGTGTTGGGTTGGAGAGAGAACACAATATCACACTGGGTGAGAAAGGAGCGGCACTCCGTGGGCTGCCCGGAGTAACAAGGTGGGTTATTAACCCTAGGTTCCGGAGGCTCGGCAGACCAGGAAGTAACAGGTGGCACGAGACGAAGACTCTGGAACTGTCCAGAGATGTCGGAAACCTGAGCGGCCAGGTTCTCCACGGCATGACGAGCAGCAGACAATTCCTGCTCGTGTCTGCCGAGCATGGCTCCTTGGATCTCGACGGCAGTGTTACGAGCGTCTATAGTCGCTGGGTCCATTCTTTGGTCGGATCCTTCTGTTATGCAGGTGAATGAGGACCCAAAAGGGACTTGGCGAAAACAGAGTCTTTATTCCAGTAAAGGAAATATGCAATACTCCTAGACAATTCGGAGCGGTAAACAAAGCATAAAAAACAATTCCACTCGTAATGACGAGGACAGACTGGAGACTCGACCATAAACTGTAGGTTGCCTCGGGAAGGCACTGACCGTAGCAGACTCAGACACCTGCTCACCACGCAGCATCTGAGGGAAACACAACACGACAGGGCGAGACAAAGACACAGCACGGTGAACAATATACAAGGATCCGACAGGACAGAAACGGAAAACAAGGGGAGAAATAGGGACTCTAATCAGAGGAAAAGATAGGGAACAGGTGTGGAAAGACTAAATGATTGATTAGGGGAATAGGAACAGCTGGGAGCAGGAACGGAACGATAGAGAGAAGAGAGAGAGGGAGGGAGAGAGAAAAAAGGGAACGAACCTAAAAAGACCAGCAGGGGGAAAACGAACAGAAGGGAAAGCAAAATGACAAGACAATATAAGACAAAACATGACAATTTAAGTAAACATATCCGTAGACGGTGTTTAAAACTTATGATTAATGATTTGAGTCAAAGGGGAATTATCATTAGGTTTAGTTATAGTTCACTTATTGAGTTTCTGATTCGAAATAGCATTAGGGAATGATAGTTAGGGGTGTGGTGGCTCACTTTAGATTATAACTTTGAATTATACAGGTGACTATTTCTATTCAAAAGATAAAGGGTTCTTTATGCCTAATATGGTATGACCTTTTGACCTTATCATGACTGGCTCCCAAGGTCTGATCAGCCTCGGGGGAGAGTCATTTGTATAATGAATGGGGTCATATTGAGTTACTAGTATTAAGGTAAATTCATTAGAAATGAAGCAGTTTTGGTTGAGGGTTAGAATTACTGTTTGAACTGCAAATGAGAAAGTGGTTCAGGATTCTGTCTTTATAACATTAGCTGTGAAGTTTTTTGAATGGGCTATTAGGGATTTGGTATTGTAACAGAGAGAAAGTCATATTTATCATTGAGAATAAATAGTGGAAGATAACATATTTTGAGCCAACAGGGCAGGGAAGAAATTGAGATATTTTTGTTTGGTTTTAACACTCGGTTACAGGAGTGTCAAAAGACGGGAGACATTACCTGTGTAGTGTAAGTCGCTTTGGATAAAAGCGTCTGCTAAATGGCATATATTATTATTATTATTATTAATAGGGGAGGGTGTCCGTATGATAACCAACTTGGGACAGTTTTGGGACTGGAGAAAGGGGATCCCACAAAGGTGGATAGGCTTTCCATGATATGGGGGAAACCTGGGAGCACTGTTGAACTTTGTAAAGGTGATGAAATCCTACTAACCATCAAAACTATTAAGCTCTCTGATGCAGGCACTTACACCCCCGGACTACAAAGGACCGGGACAGACACGGTGGGTGTGTTTTCTATTAAGGTACTGCCAAAACCGGAGGTCTCAGACGGACCGGGGCCAGACACACTCCTCTATCACCCCTGGACCGAACCTGTCACCACTATGCTAAAAATCCCATTCAGGTAATTAATGTTAGACTATTCAGCTATTGATCAATGAGGCACGGAGACTGGTTTTGATGGTAGGGACAATTTGTGGCTGTCTTATACAGAATGGACTTGCTTAGAATATGCTTCTTGCTAGTCAGGGGGGAGTCTACAAAATGTTCAGTGAACAATGTTGTACGTATATCCCTAATAACACCAGTCCAGATGGTAGTATATCTAAGGGCCTTAAATGGGCTATCTGCTGAGATGAGGACCATGGCGGGGGTAGAGGAGTCTGACTGTCCACCCTGGTTGGGAGACTGGTTTGGTAAGTATACCGGTATGGTGGTTACTGGATTTCTGACCCTAATTCCTGTATTATTTACTGACTGAGGATGACCCATGTATGTTTGTTCTCCCTGTCGTGAAGGGTGGCATGGTGCCCACCTGATGCTGGATAAGAATAGCTGAGAGGACCAGATGGGTTATAAGAATGCTTTGTTCTGTTTTACTCTGTTTTCCAGGACCAAAGTTTTATTCCACACTTTGCAACACATATTAAACCCATGTTATTGTCAGATAGAATACTGAGGGTCCCCAAGGAGAGGGCTTGTTAGTGTAGGAAGGATTTTTAATATGGTTAGCATCTATTAGATTATACGTTTTTAAATAGTATTATATTTAACAGGAATATAGGACATCTATGAGGAGTTAGGATTATTGTTGGGATTAAGATAGATTGATTAAGGAATTTGGAGAAAAGCCGCTCATAGACATTTTTTTCTAAAAGAGGGTCCATGGGTTTGTAGTTCCCATGTAGTTCAAATTTGGAAAACATGAGAAACATACAGAGGAGCCCTCCCACGCGCCGCAGAGACCTTGAAGGTGGGAGAGCAGAGAAATTAGAGGGGGGTGCAGGAAGAGCAAAGATAACATAGTGGGTAAATAAGTTTCTAAATGGGTCAGAATGGGAGCTGTAGATAGAGGAGGTATTTGGCATAAAGGGAATCTACCTGTTTTACCTAAGTCACTGTTTAAATATCTGCTGTATTGATACATGGGCAAAGCCATGTATCAACAGGGGGGATGGTAGGAATGGTTAAACAGCACTTTGTAGCATATGGAATAACTAACTATTTTAAACACACCTAAGTACTGGAATGAACGGGATAAAATGCCTGCCCATAGTGTTAATGACTATTAGAATAACCCCTGATAGGGAGGGGCTATCTCCATTTGAGAAGGTGTTAGGTAGACCCATAGAATGCCCCAATTAGGCGATTGGAGGAAGTAGAAATAGAAAGCAGTATGGTGGAACACATGAGGAGGTTGTTCATTAATCAAACACGTATGTCAAAAGTTTTATGCCCAGCAGGAGAATTAGAGGGAGGTGGCACACGAGATTCAACCAGGAGACTGGATCTGGATCCAATCATTGAAGAAAAAAAACTGGAAGCAGCCTCTGTGGGAGGGACCATTCCAAGTACTACTGGTGACTGCCTTCGCGGTGAGAATAGCCGAAAGAGCTACCTGGGTACATGTCACACATTGTAGGGGGGTGAGTCATACTGCCACTGTCGAGCGGTCACAGGGGAAGGAGAGGAACCGTGACCCATATGGAACGGGGTCAAACTCCTTCTGAAGATTCCCTATACCTGACCTTTCCCCAGCTGTGAGCGTTCATAGAAGTGAAGTGATGGCTTGGCCTCTGGCTGTTGATATGTTCTCGGGGAGAGGGTGGGGCTTCACTTGTGCACTGACCGTCCTGAGCTGTTTTATTGTGGGGGCCATATTCCTGATTCACCATGATCCCCCGGAGAGTGCCAAAGAGGATAATTTGACTCATGTGCTAGATGAGGGAAATGGGATGTTACCAAAGATTCTCAAAAGGTCACTGAAACAAAACAGTAAGGATGTGAGGGTGGAATTGGGCAAGGATCTCTCGGTAGAATTTTGTGTAGATCAATTGGAGTCATTCACCCCTTGGCAGTCTAGAACCATGGGACTCTATGGGAAGTATTTGTGTAAATCACCAAATTGATCGTGGACAGGTCATAGCTCACACTGAAAGGGATGGCTACGTAAACCCATACACTCAATTTGGGACCAGGTGGAGTATAGTAAGGGAATGCATGTATGGTAAAGCTGTTCATGAAAGCAGGAATGCCAAATAAAATAAAATGGGCCAGTGTTGATATCTGGTGGTTGTGTGGGGGAATGAGTTTGTGCGGTATTGCCGACTGATTGGAATGGACTATGTGCTTTAGTACATTTAGGAAGGCCTTTTACACTCATACAACACCAAGACATGAAGTTAGCAAAACGAGAGAGAAGAGATGCTCCATCTGGGTCTTTTGACGACATATATTGATAACATTGGGGTGCCACGAGGTGTGCTGGATGAGTTCAAGGCAAGAAATCAGATACTAGCAGGATTAGAGTCAAGCATTTTTTAGAGTCAAGCAATGTAGACTGGATTAATTATATTTATTATAATCAACAGCGCTTTATCAATTATTCCAGAGATGCGATTAAAGGTTTGGCAGAACAGACTGAAGCAACCAGCCTGATGGCTTGGCAGAATAGAATTGCATTGGATATGTTATTGGCTGAAAAGGAAGGGGTATGTGTGACCTTTGGGAACATGTGTTGTACTTTCATCCCGAATGGCACAGCTCCGGACGAATCAGTGTCCGAAGCCTCAGCTGTTTTGACCACCCTGGCTCACGGGTTGGCAGAAACTCTGGGGTGGATATTTCTCTGAATTAAATTGGGTTGACAGTATTTATGGAAAAATGTAGTGTTATGGGCCACCTTAACCTGTGTGACTGTGTTAGTCTTGTATGTACGTGGTTGATTGCGTGTATGTATGAAAGTTATTGTTTCCAGGACTATAGAGAGATCAATGACACTACAGATGGGGCCGTTATGGGCCAATTCCAGGTTCCGACCCGTGGCATATCTACAGAGGAAGTGGACGAATCTGGATCTGTCATTTGTGGGGAATTTATGTTTGATGAGGCTAGTGTTGAGATGAAGGGGAATTAGATTGTAATTTGTTTCCATGATTAAACTGTTTTTAATGAAGGTCGTGACGAAAATCCAGAAGGAAGAGTTATGATTCTGATGTAGGTTTAAAAACAGTTGGAGTTAAGGTTAGAATTGATTAATGAAATGTGACGAGTTGGATAAACATTTATAATTGATTTGTTGATTATTTGTCTATTCATATGATAATCTGATAAACCTATATAAAAAGGTTAGTTAAATTCGTTTATACTTATATTTTTATGATTAAATAAAACTAGATGTAGAATTGAATGTATAATATTTGATCAAAGGGAGGATTGATAGTGGAAAATATAGTTTAGATGATCAATTATGTATTCGTTAATGATTAGAAACCATTTATTCTAATACTATTATGTTATGATATGAAAAGTAAAGGTTATTGGTTAAGCTGTTACTGAAAATGTAAGCAGAACTAATTTGATTGTCTGTGCCTCTTGGGAAGGTCAAGGGGGAGAAAAAGCTTTTCAGACAAGATAAGAATGTTTGGGTTTTATTCCATTGTTGAGAGAAATCTGTATCTTTTAGACAGGTTGTAATGTCTGGTTTATGAGGGGAGTAGAAAGCATCTCCGGACCTAAACAAAAAAACAACGGGGCTATCGTGGGAAACTGATGATGTCATTTTGAGTTTATAACCTGTGGAAATCTGTGTATGGGCCAGTACTCTCTGGAATTAAAACGCTCTTTAACCTGGCTTTTAAGACTGGTCTCAATCTACTTCATGCATAATTAATGAACTTACAACTCATTAAATGAATTAGAAATGAGTGCTAATTGGTATTGAGTTCTAAATTGAGCAGCTGCTGAAAAATGAGCTCCTGTATTTATTGAGATTTAAATGTTTTTTTAGAGTGAAGTACATCGAAAAAATCAAGAGAAAACTGCAAGACTCAATAGAAGACAAAACAAGGAACAAACTAAACAAGACAGGCTTTTGAAAAATTTACTATTTTTTCATAAAATTGTACAGTTATCTTAGCTAGGTGAATTGCTAGCAGAATTGTTTACTTGTTGCTAAGCAGTTGCTAGGGACTCTCCTGGAAGAAGCTAGCTAGCTTACAAAGAATAACAACAAAAAATATCTAGTTAACAGAAGAAAGGAAGACAAAATAAGGACAAAAGAAGGACAGAAGAAAAGGAAAAGAAAGAGGACAACAAAGTGAAACAGTCAGCACTTCTATTGCAACTTCGTATTTCGTCGTCCTAACGTAGTCTACACTGCTATCTGCCCAGCAGCTAGCCAGCTAGCAAACGTCCACCGTCTACCGAATAGCAGCACTGTAGAAACTATTACACTCAACTGAACGACTTGATTAGTGTAGTGTTAGCTAGCTACATAGTTGTCTTTGCTGTCTTCGTATCCAAAATAATTGTGTAGTTTAGAGCGTGTAGTCTTAGAGTGATTATCTTAATTTACCGAGGTTAGCTAGCCAGCTATTTGTCGTCCTTAACGTAGGAGACTCTGCTAGCTAGCCAACAGCTAGCCAACGTCTACTGAATAGAACTTCCGCACTCAACAACCCGGTCGCATTCCGCTTCGCTCCACAGGTAGTATCACATTTTTCATTTCATTTCATTACAGCACAACGGTTTGATTTGTTTGATCGTAGCTAGCTACATAGCTAGCTACATAGCCGTCTGTGTATCAAAGATAATTGTGTAGTCTAGAGCGATTTTCTAGGTTAGCTAGCCAGCTATTGTCGTTCTTTTAACGCAACGTAACGTAATCAACACTGCTAGCTAGCCAGCTAGCCCCCAAATAGCAGCACTGTAGAAACTACTACACTCAACGGAACGACTTGATTAGTGTAGTGTCAACAACGCAGCCACTGTCAGCTAGCCTACAAAGTCAACAACGCAGCCACTGCCAGCTAGCCTACTTCAGCAGTACTGTATCATTTTTAATAATTTTAGTCAATAAGATTCTTGCTACGTAAGCTTAACTTTCTGAACATTCGAGACGTGTAGTCCACTTGTCATCCCAATCTCCTTGCATTAGCGTAGCCTCTTCTGTAGCCTGTCAACTATGTGTCTGTCTATCCCTGTTCTCTCCTCTCTGCACAGACCATACAAACGCTCCACACCGCGTGGCCGCTGCCACCCTAATCTGGTGGTCCCAGCGCGCACGACCCACGTGGAGTTCCAGGTCTCCGGTAGCCTCTGGAACTGCCGATCTGCAGCCAACAAGGCAGAGTTCATCTCAGCCTATGCCTCCCTCCAGTCCCTCGACTTCTTGGCACTGACAGAAACATGGATCACCACAGATAACACTGCTACTCCTACTGCTCTCTCTTCGTCCGCCCACGTGTTCTCGCACACCCCGAGAGCTTCTGGTCAGCGGGGTGGTGGCATAGGATCCTTATCTCTCCCATGTGGTCATTCTCTCTTTCTCCCCTTACCCATCTGTCTATCGCCTCCTTTGAATTTCATGCTGTCACAGTTACCAGCCCTTTCAAGCTTAACATCCTTATCATTTATCGCCCTCCAGGTCCCCTCGGAGAGTTCATCAATGAGCTTGATGCCTTGATAAGCTCCTTTCCTGAGGACGGCTCACCTCTCACAGTTCTGGGCGACTTTAACCTCCCCACGTCTACCTTTGACTCATTCCTCTCTGCCTCCTTCTTTCCACTCCTCTCCTCTTTGACCTCACCCTCTCACCTTCCCCCTACTCACAAGGCAGGCAATACGCTCGACCTCATCTTTACTAGATGCTGTTCTTCCACTAACCTCATTGCAACTCCCCTCCAAGTCTCCGACCACTACCTTGTATCCTTTTCCCTCTCGCTCTCATCCAACACTTCCCACACTGCCCCTACTCGGATGGTATCGCGCCGTCCCAACCTTCGCTCTCTCTCCCCGCTACTCTCTCCTCTTCCATCCTATCATCTCTTCCCTCTGCTCAAACCTTCTCCAACCTATCTCCTGATTCTGCCTCCTCAACCCTCCTCTCCTCCCTTTCTGCATCCTTTGACTCTCTATGTCCCCTATCTTCCAGGCCGGCTCGGTCCTCCCCTCCCGCTCCGTGGCTTGACGACTCAATGCGAGCTCACAGAACAGGGCTCCGGAAGGCCGAGCGGAAATGGAGGAAAACTCGCCTCCCTGCGGACCTGGCATCCGTTCACTCCCTCCTCTCTACATTTTCCTCCTCTGTCTCTGCTGCTAAAGCCACTTTTTACCACTCTAAATTCCAAGCATCTGCCTCTAACCCTAGGAAGCTCTTTGCCACATTCTCCTCCCTCCTGAATCCTCCTCCCCTCCCCCTCCTCCCCTCTCTGCAGATGACTTTGTCAACCATTTTGAAAAGAAGATCGACGACATCCGATCCTCGTTTGCTAAGTCAAACAACACCGCTGGTTCTGCTCACACTGCCCTACCCTGTGCTCT
This sequence comes from Oncorhynchus gorbuscha, assembly GCF_021184085.1. Classification (NCBI taxonomy): domain Eukaryota; kingdom Metazoa; phylum Chordata; class Actinopteri; order Salmoniformes; family Salmonidae; genus Oncorhynchus; species Oncorhynchus gorbuscha. The sequence goes on from NC_060197.1 coordinate 30,841,120, forward strand.
GACCTCTTTCTCCCCTCTCTCTCCAGATGAAATCTCGCGTCTTGTGACGGCCGGCCGCCCAACAACCTGCCCGTTCGACCCTATCCCCTCCTCTCTTCTCCAGACCATTTCCGGAGACCTTCTCCCTTACCTCACCTCGCTCATCAACTTATCCCTGACCGCTGGCTACGTCCCTTCCGTCTTCAAGAGAGCGAGAGTTGCACCCTTCTGAAAAAACCTACACTCGATCCCTCCGATGTCAACAACTACAGACCAGTATCCCTTCTTTCTTTTCTCTCCAAAACTCTTGAACGTGCCGTCCTTGGTCAGCTCTCCCGCTATCTCTCTCAGAATGACCTTCTTGATCCAAATCAGTCAGGTTTCAAGACTAGTCATTCAACTGAGACTGCTCTTCTCTGTATCACGGAGGCGCTCCGCACCGCTAAAGCTAACTCTCTCTCCTCTGCTCTCATCCTTCTAGACCTATCGGCTGCCTTCGATACTGTGAACCATCAGATCCTCCTCTCCACCCTCTCCGAGTTGGGCATCTCCGGCGCGGCCCACGCTTGATTGCGTCCTACCTGACAGGTCGCTCCTACCAGGTGGCGTGGCGAGAATCTGTCTCCTCACCACGCGCTCTTACCACTGGTGTCCCCCAGGGCTCTGTTCTAGGCCCTCTCCTATTCTCGCTATACACCAAGTCACTTGGCTCTGTCATAACCTCACATGGTCTCTCCTATCATTGCTATGCAGACGACACACAATTAATCTTCTCCTTTCCCCCTTCTGATGACCAGGTGGCGATCGCATCTCTGCATGTCTGGCAGACATATCAGTGTGGATGACGGATCACCACCTCAAGCTGAACTCCGGCAAGACGGAGCTGCTCTTCCTCCCGGGAAGGACTGCCCGTTCCATGATCTCGCCATCACGGTTGACAACTCCATTGTGTCCTCCTCCCAGAGCGCTAAGAACCTTGGCGTGATCCTGGACAACAAACTGTCGTTCTCAACTAACATCAAGGCGGTGGCCCGTTCCTGTAGGTTCATGCTCTACAACATCCGCAGAGTACGACCCTGCCTCACACAGGAAGCGGCGCAGGTCCTAATCCAGGCACTTGTCATCTCCCGTCTGGATTACTGCAACTCGCTGTTGGCTGGGCTCCCTGCCTGTGCCATTAAACCCTACAACTCATCCAGAACGCCGCAGCCCGTCTAGTGTTCAACCTTCCCAAGTTCTCTCACGTCACCCCGCTCCTCCGCTCTCTCCACTGGCTTCCAGTTGAAGCTCGCATCCGCTACAAGACCATGGTGCTTGCCTACGGAGCTGTGAGGGGAACGGCACCTCAGTACCTCCAGGCTCTGATCAGGCCCTACACCCAAATAAGGGCACTGCGTTCATCCACCTCTGGCCTGCTCGCCTCCCTACCACTGAGGAAGTACAGTTCCCGCTCAGCTCAGTCAAAACTGTTCGCTGCTCTGGCTCCCCAATGGTGGAACAAACTCCCTCATGACGCCAGGACAGCGGAGTCAATCACCACCTTCCGGAGACACCTGAAACCCCACCTCTTTAAGGAATACCTAGGATAGGATAAAGTAATCCTTCTCACCCCCCTTAAAATATTTAGATGCACTATTGTAAAGTGGTTGTTCCACTGGATGTCATAAGGTGAATGCACCAATTTGTAAGTCGCTCTGGATAAGAGCGTCTGCTAAATGACTTAAATGTAAATGTAATGTAATGTATTGGCAATTAAAACATTAAAGGAATTTAGAATTCCTCTATCAGGCATCAAACCCCTCTAATCCTGATAAAGGAACCTCGCCCAGTTAGAGGACATTTCTCCCTCCCTGGGTGAGGTTAGGAATATCTGAACCACTGTTTGTGATATTCCTACTGATATTTGGGGTGTCCTGGGCACTTTCACATGGTTAATAGAACAACAAACACATACTAAAGCATCAACCCTCTCACCCCAACCCCTATCCCTGATACATTCCTAGCACCACTCCCTTCAATCTCACACGCACCAAACATAGCACGACACCTACAGACCCACCATGCACACCAGACAAGGTTAGAAGCACCACCTTATGTATGTCCTTGCTTATTTGCCTAGCTTCGCTGCATACTAGAGGGGGACTCAAAAATTTGGTTCCTACCAAATTGTTTGGTTGCTTCATATTTTATTTATATTGTTCACGTCTAATAAGACGATAAGATTTGTTATATAAATAATCTAATATAAAGCGTTACTAGCTGACCAAAGCTCTGGTTAAACCGGATGCCCTCAGATAACTCTGGGCCCAGTGTCCTCAGTCAAGTTTAGAGCCTACGTGTAATAACATGATTATCCGAAGGACACACAGCTGCCATCACGCAAATATACTCCCCTGTAAACTACAAAGAGCAGCTTGCAACACTAACGAGCTTAGAAGTGCCAAGCTATCTCACTGACATTGACCCTTGCATGCACTCCTGCAAAGACAGGAAACACCTGAGCCTAAAGCAGACATTACCAATATCCATGCTTCCTTGACACACATACATTTCATGAGCACTGTTCACTCACACTCTACCCCCCCTACTGGTCGGGTGCCAAGAGCAAAGGACTTTGCTGTGCACCAATGGGGCTCCTGCTCTGGCTAGAGCAGGGCCCGCCTCCAACTCTTCAGGACCAGTCAGAAGACCAACACGACGAGACTCCACCTACATTATTCTGTGTATACATTCTGCTGTAAACTCTGGCTGAGCAGCCTAATTATTCTGACTCTTCACAGAGTCGCATTGCTTAGGTCCGTGCACGATAAACGGCAGGACAAGATATCTTTGACCAATAAACCGCCTTTTTCATACACCTGATTCCACTCTGTCCAGCGTCGTTGATTTGCAGTCCCTCTCCAGTATGAAACACTAACAAAGGCTTGGCATCATCTGTCTAACGATAACCCGATGACTCACTCCAATAGCGGTGCCATAGTCGATACATGGATTTCCATAGCCGACTATGCTCCAGCCAAGATCTGTTCTCTGAGCGAAAGGCTGATTTCCTTACCAGACACAATTTCTCTTGGAAGGAGAGCCTGGGAGCAGTTGTAGCCAATTAAGAGACCGACATCACAGCTCTGTTGAGGAGCAATCTCCTCTGCATTGTGTTCAAGATGAGACCATGCTCTTGCAGTCTCTGGAGTAGGAATATGATCTCTGTTTGCATGAATAAACTCTCTCGAGTAGGTTTTGGCAGAGGGATTTTCTTCTCCAAGTAAAACCCTCCAACCTGCAAACCAGACAGCTTCTGGCAGGGCACAATGGTATTCCTTGAAGCCATTGTATAGAGTTTCAGTTGGACTGGGTCCTTCCTTGTATTGAGAGCCATTGTTGTCTCTTCAAGGATAAAAGTGGTGTCGCTCTGGGTGTCAAGAAGTGCATACACTGCCTTCAACAGCCAAAGCACAATTTATTCTCTTGAACAAACTTATGTCGCTCTGAGGCGGGCTTATCCGTGAACTTTTGTGGACACTGTGACCTCACTTCTCGCAGAAGACACAACTAGTAACAATAACTTTCTCATCAGAGTTAGTTGCTAATACCCTTGCTCCGGGGCTTTGAATCCTTGGTGTCTTAGGTTTTCCATCTTCGCATGGTTTCTTGCTCATACACTTGCATCCGCACCTTGGCAGCATTTAGTTTCTTGAGCACTTCTAGGTGCTCTACCTCTCTACGCTTGTCTTCTAGTGTCCTTCGTCTGGCAGCATTTTCTACCTCTAACTTGACTCGCAGCCTAGCTTCTTCTAAGCTGCGTTTCACAGCCTCAGCTTCTTGCTCCGCTGTCCTCTTCTTATCTTCATCTTCGAGTCTCTGAAGCTCTTCTAGTTGGCGTTGTTGCTTAACCATTACTTCTAAAGCTGCTTGGTTAGTAGAAACTTCCGCCGCAGCCTCTTGTCTCTTGACAGATGACACGCTTGAACGTCTGGAGTTGACCTTTGAGTTGCTTAGAGACTGGGAGGAAGCACTTGAGGGCTGATAGTTGATACTTGACTTATGTGAGAGTTCAGACATGCACAAGGAATTGCTGTCCTTCCAGTGCAGCTCTACCTGGTTACTTTGACCTTCTTCCCTGCCTTTAAATTACACCTTACAGTCTTGATAATAGACATTGTCGCTGCTTCACAAGTATCAACTCTGCATCGTATATCATTGTCGGGAATGTCAATTTGACCCAAATTTACGTAGACAAGGTTTAGCTCTGTAGAGGTATGGCTAATCTTGATTAAGAGGTCTTCTAGTAGGTCTTCAGAGCAACAGCCTGTCGGTGACAGTTTTGCTTCCTTTACCAGAGCCTTCCACTTCTCATAGCTGACCCTGAAACGATGTTCGAGCTGTCTCCATCTTTCGTCGCTCAGTTCACTGCCCTTTTCAGTTAACCTCTCACCTTTTCGTGGCTCTTGTTGTGATATCTCATCAGCAGCCTCTGTATCATCATTCGCTGGCAGAAGTGACTCCACACCAGTCTGGGCCTCTTCCTGCTGCTCTGTTTGTTCTGATGAAGGCTTAAAGTTTGTGAGGTGTTCCTGCAGATGCTCAACTTGACCCACCCCATCTCTATCACCTATAGTGAAACTACCTCTTTCTGACATTCTAAATCAAATCAAATCAATTCTAGGTAAGGTTTGGATAAGTGAGTAGGTAATTTATTCTCTAATTCACTGTAATTTAAACCTTAGTACTGTAACGTCGGTATAGTGATTGGTGTGGAGTCAGACGCAGAGAGCAGAAGGTAGACAGGAAAAAACGCTTTAATGTCCTCAAGGAGAGTAACAGGGACAAACATGGGTGAAGCCCAAAACACAGGTGCAACAAAACCCAAAACCACTGTTACCAAAATACCGGACAGCGAAAACCCAAAAGAAAACAAACACCACAAATAATAAAGTAGAATAACCACAAGCCCGCACAAACACCAGCAGGCTAAACGAACTTAAATAACACCCATCCCAAAACCCCAACAAGGAACAGGTGAAAACAATTAGACAAAAACGAAAAGGAAAAAAGGGATCGGTGGCAGCTAGTAGACCGGCGAAGACCACCGCCGAGCGCCACCCAAACAGGAAGGGGAGCCACCTTCGGTGGTATTCGTGACAAGTATGTGGTATAAACATGTATAATGCTTGTAACAAAGGCTTGAACAAACACCTCATTGGTTGCTTATTACAAAAGGGAGGAAATCAAACTTCACATTTATTATTCCTGGCATGAATTCACACTTCATCCTTAATTATTATAACGTTACCATCCTAACATACACGCTTCAACCTTTATGAACTACACCCGATGACATGAAAATTTAGCTAACACAGCGCGGGATTACCTTCCCTCCAAAAGTGTGTTGCTACAATAAGGATCCCCGCTACAACAGAATTAGCTATGTAGTTCCGCTTGTCTTATCATTTCCCCCACACAGCGGACACGTAAACAATTCAAACAAAGGACAACGGCATAGACTTACAGGATAACTGTCAGTTACAAGTAGTGCACAGCGCTGCACCAGATCTTCAGTTTCTTGGCAATTTCTCACATGGAATAGCCTTCATTTCTCAGAACAAGAATAGACTGATGAGTTTCAGAAGAAAGTTATCCTGTAATCGAACCCACAAATGCTGAAGACCCAGATACTCAACGAGTCCAAAGAAGAGCAGTTTTATTGCTTCTTTAATCAGGATTTTTTTAAACAGTTTTCAGCTGTGCTAACATAATTGCAAAATGGTTTTCAAATGATAAATTAGCCTTTTAAAATGATAAACCTGGATTAGCTAACACAACGTGCCATTGGAACACAGAAGTGATGGTTGCTGATAATGGGCCTCTGTACACCTATGTAGATATTCCTTTAAAATCAGCCGTTTCCAGACACAGTAGTCATTTACAACGTCTACCCTGTATTTCTGATCAATTTTATGTTATTTTAATGGACAAAAAAATATTTGATTTTCTTTCAAAAACAAGGACATTTCTATGTGACCCCAAATCTTTGAACGGCAGTGTATATATTGTGTATAGTTTTGTTGAGGTGTGGTTTTCTATAAGCCCATGGGCTTCCAACCACACCATTAAAAACATGCTTTTCTACCCTCTTAGGAGGACAAGGTGTTCACCTTTAACTTCAACTTGTTCATGACTAACAACAGTGGAGACAAGTTACACCATATCTAACACCTGGTCTCCTCTGCCCTAATCTCCAGAGAAGTTAGCTGTGAGCACATCACAGAGGTACTGATCTATGGTTCTATACTGAACCAAAATATAAACGCAACATGCAACGATTTCAAAGATTTTACTTAGTTAGTTTTTTAAAAACCATTTTATTTTTACCTTTATTTAACTAGGCAAGTCAGTTAAGACAAATTCTTATTTTCAATGACGGCCTACCAGGGAACAGTGGGTTATAACTGCCTGTTCAGGGGCAGAAGGACAGATTTGTACCTTGTCAGCTCGGGGATTTGAACGTGCAACCTTTCAGTTACTAGTCCAATGCTGGAACCACTAGGCTACCCTGCCGCCCCATTTAAGGAATCCAGTCCATTGAAATAAATTCATTAGGCCCTAATTTATGGATTTCACATGAGTTCAGATATCCATCTGTTGTTCAGAGATGCCTTTAAAAAAAAGTAGGAGCGTGAATCAGCAAACCCATCAGTTTCTGGTGTGACCACCATATGCCTCAGTTGATCTGGCTGTTGATTGTGGCCTGTGGAATGTTGTCCCACTCCTCTACAATGGCCGTGAAGTTGCTGGATATTGAGGGAACTGAAACACGCTGTCGCACACGTCGATCCAGAGCATCCCAAACATGCTCAATGGGTGAATGTCTGGTGAGTATGCAGGCCAAGAAAGAAATGGGACATTTTCAGCTTCCATGAATTGTCTACAGATCCTTGCGACATTGGGCCGTGCATGACCATGCTGAAACACGGGGATGGCGGCTGATGAATGGCACAACAATGGGCCTCGGGAGCTCGTCACAGTATCTCTGCACATTCAAATTACCATTGATATCATACAATTGTGTTCATTGTCCGTAGTTTATGCCTGCCCATACCATAACCCCACGGCCACTCTGTTCACAACGTTGACATCAGCAAACCGCTCACCCACAAGATGTCTAACCATCTGCCCGGTTCATTTGAAACCTGGATTAATCCTTGTAAAGCACATCTCCAGCATGCCAGTGGTCATTGAAAGTGAGCATTTGCCCACTGGAGTTGGTTACAATGCCAAACTGCAGCCAGGTCAAGACCCTGGTGAGGACTACAAGCATACAGATGATCTTCCCTGAGATTGTATCTGACAGTTTGTGCAGAAATTCTTCAGTTGTCTTCAGGTTACACGTGGTCTGCGGTTGTGAGCCCGGTTGACGAACTGCCAAATTCTGTAAAACGACATTGAACGCGGCTTATGGTAGAGACATGAAAATGTAATTGTCTGGCAACAGCTCTGGTGGAAGTTCCAGCAATCATTCAAATTGCACACTCCCTCATAACTTGAGACATTGTGGCATTGTGTTGACAAAACTGCACTATTTAGTGGCCTTTATCCCCAGCGGTTTAATCAGATTCTTGACATGCCACACCTGTTAGGTGGATGGATTCTCTCAAAGTTAAAATGCTCACTAACTGGTAAGATACATTTGTGCACAAAACGTGAGAAATAAGTTGTGTAAGGAACATTTCAGGGATCTTTTATTTCAGCTCATGAAACTTGGGACCAACACTTTACATGTTATATTTTATTTGAGTTTCAGTTCCTATATCCACAATGTATTTGTCTGAAAGTGGGTAAACTGCCTACCCTCTCAGCAGAGGCAATTCCACACAAACACATGCAAAACAGGTCACCTACATGAAATATGATACGAGTTCAATTAAAACAGACACCCTAGCTCATGAGCTGTCAATAAGTTGAATGCTTGGACTTCAGTCATGCGACAGAACACTTTCCTTACATTTGTAATAAAGCGTTTGAATTAGAAAATTGAGCTTACGATTCCTGGATCTCTGAAGCACCTAAATGCCTACGTTCTCATTGGTATCGCTTTAGGAATAGTTGTGCACACAAAATAAATAATGAAGCCTACGCCATTGCATAATCAAATGCTTCTAACCAAAAGCCAACTATAGGCCTACCATTGTTGGATGATCATTGGCATCTAGCTGAAGACTAGGTGTCTGGAGCAATTTGACCAGTCAAATGTGATTCTGATTATCAAATAAACTAAGCTGACACTGAAATAGCCTGTTAATGACACTTCCATCAATGAACAAGCTGGACCACCGTCAACTTTAAAGATTTTAAGTGGCTGAATCACTTCTACCAGGATATGACTTGTGCCAACTATTGTAGTGCAATCTAGACCTATGTCACGTTCTGATGGGACCAGTTACAATTTAGCATTTCAATAACATGCAACTTGACACTGGCTGATGCAGTGTGTTGTGTACGGTCAGAATTGGGGTACCTGTTAACAGCCTTAAAGCATCCAGGTAAAATGTGTATAACTTGTGTATGAGCCTTAAATTCAAGGCATAACTAAGTGGTCAGACATACTCATGACAAGTCAACTTAAATCTACCAACACCCTTTGCAGTTACATAAGACTGTGTTTCTATAGCATGTCATTGTTCTCTATAGCATATGTGCTCAGCTATGCAGGGTGTGCCATTTCAAGTGATGTACTACAAAGCTTGTCTACAGAGGCTTTATAAGTTATGGAACGATAAAGGGGAATCTGTAGTAGAGCCATTAATTTTGGAATACAACTTGCCTCGAGCTTGATTGACGCAATATCTAGTAACACTAGCCTCAACATGGTTAATTCTTTTGATCTCATGGTCACGCCTTGCTACCAAAAGCAAGCAGTCTATGAAGCTGAGTGCTTAAATTAGTCACGCCACATCCTGCAGCAGTTAACTGAAAGTGGCCACAGTTAGAACTGCTGATCACCCCTTAAAGGCCAACATGAGTCTCAAGTGACATTAAAGCGTCGCACACAAAGCATTTATCTAGCCAACTTAGTTACCAAACAGAGTCCTCACTTGTGATATAATCCCCAAACTGGATGCAGCCACATCCCATAACAATCAGGACAAGGTACAGAGTGTAAGAAACATTTATTAAGAAACAGACTTAATTATATTCACAAACACCAAACACTCCTGATTCAGTCAGTGGTTTCATTTGTTACTGTGGAGAGAATAAAATGAAGTTAGCTCTCATCTAGGAATATGACATATAGAACAGATCTTTCCATCTCATACCATTGTATGGAGAGTGACTGGGGTCTGGGCCTAAGTGGTTCCTTTAGGTTGGTTCATTTGCCAGCTGAAGACTTTGACGTATTTAGCCCTAGGGTTGATGCCAGGCATTTCCCTCCCAGGACTAAGGCCTGTGTTGGAAGTAGTTGTGGAGGTCAACGGTCTTCTGGTGGTGAGGGTAGTGGGCTGAAATGCTATGATTGGACAGAGAGTCAGGTGTAAAACGCTGTAGCAGTTACCACCCTCTTTAGCTGCACAACTACCGAACACTTACTTGTTACAGGAACTCTAGTTAAGATGGTGCCAACTCCTGGAGAGTCTGCATCAAACCGCCAATATGCAAACAGCTTGTATAGGTCACTCAATGGATAGACACACCGTACTGTAATCCTAAAAAAAGAGAGCTGAACATTAAAACCACAAGTGCCTGTAGTGAGAGTTAATGACTGACGTGAATATTTGTTTTAACCAATGAGGCAGTAGATTATTAGTGAAGTCACGTACACAGAGGCAGTATCCCTGGTTTTGACTGGTGCGTCCACCGATTGGCTCTTGTGCTCAACATTGATCTCATTTTCATAGGTAACATGTTGATGGTCAACCTAGATGACAAGAGGACATCACAAGCCTGAACATAATTCAATGAAAATCAAACTATTGCAAGCCATGTCTATAAACTAAATGGTTGTTCCCTTGTCAGGCCTCATTAAAAATATAGACACCTGTCAGTAAAAGTGAATATTAATTTAAATATTCAGCCTGTATGCCGACTGAGATTGAGGCTTGCTAATCTCGTGGACCGATCCTGCAACTGAACCAATGACAGGATGCATTGATAACAGCAGTTCCTGCGTTTATTTGGACACATCAGGATTGGGCAAATTCTAAGACATAAGTAACCAGAACTAAGTCATGCAGCTGAACAAATTAAGCAAGATGAGTTCTGGGTTACCAGATTAGATGCTGACAAACTTATTTGAAGTAGTCACTGGTAGGGCCAGTCACTTGAATGAGTCAAATTGTATGGGTTGGACAGTTATACCTGGACCCTGGTACCACAGGCGTGGAGTCCAAAGCTAAAGAGAACCCTGGTGCCATCTGTCTCTTGAGGCCTGCAGGTAGAGTCTAGGAGAAAGGTGCTGTTGGGTTCAGCTCCAGGGATGGCCAGAGTCACATCAGTAACCACTGTCACCACCCCTTCAGTGGAACACACTAGAGAAAGTTGTGTTAGAGCTGGGCTAGAACAAAGGGAATGATCAACACTAAACAGTCAGGCAATAAATTAAGTTGCAGGCAAAGATGAGGCACTAGTAGTTACCTATGACCTCAGTAGTCTGGAAGAGACAAGCTTTGGCCAAGGAGCTCTTGACCTCCAAGGTCTTAGGAAGTCGTGAGTGAATTTCAAATGAGCCGTAGAACTGCTTCAAATTGATGTCCTGGGAAAAAAAAGAGAAGGTACATTTTAAATAATTATAACTCCTACTTGAGCCAACGACAAGACAATTTAAGTACTTGACCAATGAGCATCTCACCTTATAAGTGTAGCCAACAGAGAAGAGGGGCACTTCCAGGGTCAGACTCTTGCTGTCATTCTGCATGATGTAGCCCCGCTTGGCTGCCAGATTTGAGTTCAGAATGTAAGGGCCAACACCCACCTCCCACAGGTAGTCAAATGGCTTATGGACCATCTGGAAACTGATGCTTTCCTCATTGCAGACGCCTTTGAAGACCGGAGGAACTGACGAAGAGAAAAATCGGCACAATAGTTTAGTCAATAGTGCCAAGATGACATCAGGGGTAGATCGCTGGGCTGCGTCCACGTTAGGCAGTGGTCAGAACCTGAAGGCTCGGAAGACAATCTTGAGAAATAGAATTCCATCCCAGGTCTCTTATAGTTCAAGTCAACTTACAGACATCATTGAACTGAGCCACGACTGAGGCCAGGTAGTAGTAAGGCTCCTCGTGAGGCATGATGACCAACGTGTAGTTGATGTCCATCGAGAACTGAAGAAGCCCCTCTGGAGAGTACTATGGATATGAACACTCATTGAGAAGCAAAATCTTATATCCACAAACTAGGGGTGAATCTCAGGTCCCCAAAACCAATTGGAGAAAGTTAAGGGGAGGAACCTTGGATATCCTCCAATGAAAGTCACGAGGAAATACTGAGAAAAACCACAGTAGTTCATTAAAGAGTAAACATATATATTTCTCTTTACCAGCTTGTGAACAGCAGCATCCTCAAATGGCAGCCTGAGAATGTAGGCATGAAGGTAACCATTGGGCTGGGGGACCTTGGTAATGACGAGGCCACTTTTAGTCGCCTCTAGTATGGTGAAGTTGTGACCATTGAGCGTCACAGCCACCAGGTCAACATCATAGTAGAGGTTCCCCAGGTAAACAGTAAACACACGATCCTCAAGGACTGTTTCTGTGGTGGGAGAAGGACAACAGGGTCATTAGCAATCATGACCATGAGCTGAAGAGCCACTTCGGATAGGCTAGTAGAACTTACGGTTAATGATGGTGAGGTGCTGGATCAGAAGGGGTGTGTTCATGGGCCTGTGGAGGCGGAGTCTGGTCTCCACACCACAGTCATCAAGAAAGATTTGTTCGTAGTAGAGATGGACCACATAAAACTCATGGTACATGTTACCCATCACAAAGCTCTGGAAGAGTTGAAACAGTTGTGAAGCATCTGCCATTAGGTTATATGGTACAAAGTAGAATATTCAAGGTGTACAGAGGACATGAGTGACTGAAGCCATTTGCAGCTGCTCTACATCAGAATACAAGGTAAGCGTCTCCATGTGAATGGTCAGATGGCGGCCTAGTACGCTACTGACTTTTCTGTATCCTCCGGCAGCGTTGAAAGGGATGCTTATCTGGACAGTGGTGTCACTGATGTCCAGGCTGTAGCCTCGCTCTGCTGTGATGGGCTCATCCAGGAGCTGCCCATCCACCCCCATTGAAATCTTGATGCTCTCCAACCCAGAGAGGCCAGAGACCAGCGGGGACAGCAGAGTGGGGGTCTGCCAGACCAGCCCCGCCCCATCATACATCCCTTCACCTGGAAAGAGATTACAAGTGTTAAGACCCTATGGGCAATTCTTCCTCTGCAACTGAGTGATCAAAACATTTCCCAGATCTGAAATAACTTCATAGGTGAAAGTATTTTGCTTAACTGTGCCATCACTATTGCTTAAGACAAGCCAGTCCCTTCAGGTCTGAACAATGATAATGTGGAACCTGATAGTGCACTGGAACTTACTTGTGCTGCACGCAACAATCCAGTCCACCATCATAACCACCCATCTCTGCCTGGAGAACAGTATGGGATGGACCACCTCAACCACTGAACCATTGATCTGGAATTGAATAAAGGATGAAGTGTACTTGCCAACAGTACAAAAGGGGCATTTCAGTAGTCTAAATAAGTGGCTTCCTTCCCATCCTGCATAACCCTGGTTTTAAACAGTACGCAAAGTAAGACCCTCTTGGAATACAGCCACCAGTGTAGGTCGTTAATGTCAAATTAAGCAAGCCTGAAGACGACCAAGATAAAAGAAGCCATTGAACAGGACATTTAAATCCTCACCATGGAGACAGACCCCATGACAGACCGTGGTGTGTAGGGTGAGCGGAACACCAGTCTCCCCTGGGTGAGGTGGAACACGTAGCCCAGCTCCCGAGCCTCTGAGAATGACATGGGAATCAGCTGCTGCCCCTCCTGCTGGAACATCACCTGCCAGGTAGACGTGGCAGAGCTGTGGGCCTGATGGGGAACAAGAGACAGGGCATGCATGGTGGTATTGGGGACAAACTGGTGGAGCGCATCTAATTGACAATTTGCCAAATAGCCTTTAGCTTACTTTAGCAAGGGCAGCAGTCCAGGCATCCGTTGTACCAGACAGACAGGAAACGTCACTCCTCATTGACACCTACAGGGTAACACAACACTCTCCTATAAAAACACAAGCCCACCTCCACGAGCCCTGGATACAGTCTAGATCCATGCATAAGTACCTCCATATAGTTCTCCTCACAGCTGACTTCTCTGGGGGACCAGGGTAGAGGGAGGAAGCAGGTTGCATTCACAGTGTAGGTAGTTTCCACTCCACTTGCAGCAGTTGTGATCAAATTAAAGCTAAAAGTGAACACCTCATCGTCCTAAAACACAAAAGCAAGACCAACTGAGATACCTGGTAGTAATTTAACTAGAAAATATAGTTTAAAAGCCCTTCCCATGGGCACAGATATCAACTCAATGGCTACTCCACATTGGTTCAATGTAATTGAAATGTGGATTTAACCAGTGTGCCCATGGGTTGTGGCTTTGAAAAGACCACAATACACAGAAAATATATGAACCTGGTTGTCAGTGTGGCAGGAGAAGTAGGAGGCTCTGAGTTCAGCATGGCCAGGCAGAGGGAGGATACTGAACATGTAGCCACACTCTGACCCATACTGCTTAGTGATGGGGTGAACGCCATTAGCATCTGGATAGGGGTAAAGAACTGGATCAAATACTAAATAAAAATCAGTTTATTCTTAAGTTGTCCAACAGGCACAGTGAGAGACTGAAAAATACTGCAGGGAGAGACTTCCTGTCAGCACCAGCTACCAAACCCTGGCCAAGACATGTTAATATGCCAAGTTCATGAGCTGACCAAACCTGGTTTCAGACCCATTTTGCATCAGAATTAAGGTTAAAAGCCTACTTACCAACCGCTTCAAAGCGAGGTTCGTTCCCAGCAAATGAGAGTTGGGTTGTTACCAACAGGTATCGATCCCGGCATGCAGTCTCAATGGCCCCTATATAGACACACAAGGTGAGAATGTGAAGGGTGGAAACTAAAAGATTCTGACCAACAATTCATACTAGTGTTCTACAGCTTGTATAAAGGCTAATCTGACTAAATTTAAGTTTCTTACCTCTTGGAAGGTCAGAACAGCTTACACTAGGCCATACAGACAGCAGCACTAATACTCTGTAAGAAAAACAATAGCACAGGTCAATAAAGGTTGCCAGCATCAAAACACTTACTCAAAACATTTAAGCCCACCACCAAACTTACCCCAACAAAAACCCAAAAGCCATTGCCACTGAGCAGTAAATGTGTCTAACCAGGAACAGCTAGTAAACTACACCTGCTAGTTAACACAACATCAACTATCACGTACTGACAATATCCTAGTCAAAACAGCAGTTGATGCGTAGTATGTTCAATTTCTGGCACTTTTATATGGGGGTGGTGCTGTGATTGAGGTAATTAATTAGCTAATCGGGTCACATGGTTGGTCATCTTGCCAGAGCCTAGGGGCACAGCTAAATAGTCTGAAGTGGATTCGTCTCCTCATCTCTTCTCCTTCCCCCTTTCTTAGGATGTGTTTTCCATCTCCACTGAAAAACAATATAAACGGATCATGTAAAGTGTTGGTTCCATGTTTCATGAGCAGAAATAAAAGATCCCAGACATTTTCCAAACAAACGAAAAGCTTATTTCTATCAACCTTTGTTCACATTTTTTTTTACATCCCTGTTAGTGAGCATTTCTCCTTTGCAAAGATAATCCATCCACTTGACAGCTGTGGTATATCACGAAGCTGATTAAACAGCATGATCATTACACAGGTACACTTTGTGCTGGGGACAATAAAAGGCCACTCTAAAATTTGTCACACAACACAATGCCACAGATATCTCAAGTTTTGAAGGAGAGTGCAATTGGCATGCTGACTGCAAGAATGTCCACCAGAGCTGTTGCCAGAGAATTGAATGTTAATTTCCCTACCATAATCCGTATCCATCCGGCCTCACAACCACAGACCATGAGTAAGGCATTGTGTGGGCGAGTGGTTTGCTGATGTTAACGTTGTGAACCGACTGCCCATGGTGGCGGTGGGGTTATGGTATGGGCGGCATAAACTACAGACAATGAACACAATTGCATTTTATCTATGGCAATTTGACCCACTCCGGGATGCTGTCCTTAGAGGCAGAGTTTCAAAGAAAAGCCATATCTCATACTGGCCAATAAAAATAAAAGGTTAAGATGGGCAAAAGAACACAGACACTGGACAGAAGAACTCTGCCTAGAAGGCCAGCATCCCGGAGTCGCCTCTTCACTGTTGAGACTGGTGTTTTGCGGGTACTATTTAATGAAGCTGCCAGTTGATGACTTGTGAGGTGTTTGTTTCTCAAACTATACACTCTAATGTACTGTACTTGTCCTCTTGCTCAGTTGTGCACCGGGGCCTCCCACTCCTGTTTCTATTCTGGTTAGTGCCAGTTTGCGCTGTTTTGTGAAAGGAGTAGTGCACAGCGTTGCACCAGATCTTCAGTTTCTTGGCAATTTCTCACATGGCATAGCCTTCATGTCTCAGAACAAGAATAGACTGATGAGTTTCAGAAGAAAGTTATTTGTTTCTGTCCATTTTGAGCCTGTAATCGAACCCACAAATGCTGATGCTCCAGATACTCAACCAGTCCAAAGAAGAGCAGTTTTATTGCTTCTTTAATCAGCATTTTTCTAAACAGTTTTCAGCTGTGCTAACATAATTGCAAAAGGGTTTTCAAATGATCAATTAGCCTTTTAAAATAATAAACTTGGATTAGCTAACACAACGTGCCATTGGAACACAGGAGTGATGGTTGCTGATAATGGGCCTCTATGTAGATATTCCTTTAAAAATCAGCTGTTTCCAGACACAGTAGTCATTTACAACACCTATACTGTATTTCTGATCAATTTTATGTTATTTTAATGGACAACAAATGGGATTTTCTTTCAAAAACAAGGACATTTCTATATGACCCCAAATCTTTAAACGGTAGTGTATATATTGTGTATAGTTCTTTTGAGGTGTGGTTTTCTATAAGCCCATGGGCTTCCAACCACACCATTTAAATGTTTTATTTTAAATATATATTTTAATCTCCATTGTTGTTTATTTTCTTTGGTGCAAGTTGCTCAATGCTTTTCTACCCTCTTAGGAGGACACGGTGTTCACCTTTAACTTCAACTTGTTCATGACTAACAACAGTGGACAAGTTACACCATATCTACACTTTAACTTCAACTTGTTCATGACTAACAACAGTGGAGACTCTTCTGGTCTCTTCTGCCCTAATCTCCAGAGAAGTTAGCTGTGAGCACATCACAGAGGTACTGATCTATGGTTCTATACTTTCAGTTCTAGTCCAACGCTGGAACTACTAGGCTAGGGAACAGTGGGTTACAACTGCCTGTTCAGGGGCAGAAGGACAGATTTGTACCTTGTCAGCTCGGGGATTTGAACTTGCAACCGCCCCATATAAGGAATCCAGTCCATTGAAATAAATTAATTAGTCCCTAATCTATGGATTTCACATGAATTCAGATATCCATCTGTTGTTCACAGATGCCTTCAAAAAAAGTAGGAGCGTGAATCAGCAAACCCATCAGTTTCTGGTGTGACCACCATATGCCTCATGCGGTGCGACACATCTCATATAGTTGATCTGGCTGTTGATTGTGGCCTGTGGAATGTTGTCCCACTTCTCCACAATGGCTGTGCGAAGTTGCTGGATATTGGAGGGAACTGAAACACGCTGTCTTACATGTCGATCCAAAGCATCGCCAAACATGTATGCAGGCCAAGGAAGAAACGGGACATTTTCAGCTTCCATAAATTGGCTACAGATCCTTGCGACATTGGGCCGTGCATGACCATGCTGAAACACGGGGGGATGGCGGCTGATGAATGGCACGACAATGGGCCTCGGGAGCTCGTCACAGTATCTCTGCACATTGAAATTACCATTGATATAATACAATTGTGTTCATTGTCCGTAGTTTATGCCTGCCCATACCATAACCCCATGGCCACTCTGTTGACATCAGCAAACCTCTCACCCACAAGATGTCTACCATCTACCAAAGCACACATCTCCAGCATGCCAGTGGCCATTGAAAGTGAGCATTTGCCCACTGAAGTTGGTTACAATGCCAAACTGCAGCCAGGTCAAGACCCTGGTGAAGCATACAGATGATCTTCCCTGAGATTGTATCTGACAGATTGTGCAGAAATTCTTCAGTTGTCTAAACCCACAGTTTCATCAGCTGTCCGGGTAGCTGGTCTCAGATGATCCTGCAGATGAAGAAGCCGGAGGTCACGGGCTGGCGTGGTTACACGTGGTCTGCGGTTGTGAGGCCGGTTGGACGAACTGCCAAATTATGTAAAACGACGTTGAACGCGGTTTATGGTAGAGACATGAAAATGTAATTGTCTTGCAACAGCTCTGGTGGACGTTCCTGCAATCATGCAAATTGCACACTCCCTCATAACTTGAGACATCTGTGGCATTGTGTTGACAAAACTACACCATTTAGTGGCCTTTTATCCCCAGCGGTTTAATCAGCTTCTTGACATGTCAGGTGGATGGATTATCTCAGCAAAGTTAAAATGCTCACTAACTGGTAAGATACATTTGTGCACAAAACGTGAGAAATAAGTTGTGTATGGAACATTTCAGGGATCTTTTATTTCAACTCATGAAACATGTGACCAACACTTAATGTTATTTATACTTGTTCATTTTCAGTCCCTAAACCCACAATATATTTGTCTGAAAGTGGGTAAACTGCCTACTCTCTCAGCAGAGGCAATTTTACACAAACACGTGCAAAACAGGTAGCTGACATTAAATATACGAGTTCAATCAAACGTCGACACCCTAGTTCATGAGCTGTCCATTAGTCATGAGTTGAATGCGTGGCGTTTTCACCGATCATGTGACAAAAAAAACCTTTCATTACATTGTTTTGTAATTAAATTTAGAATTAGGAAATGTATATATATTCTCACAGCGAGCCATGTGACCGTAGGCATTTTCAGAGCTCCAGGAATCGTAAGTTGTGTACACAAATCCAAAAATAGGCCTATGCCATTGCATAATCAAATGCTTCCACCCAAAAGTAAACTATAGGCCTACCATTGTTGGATGAGCATTGATGTCTAGCTGAAGGCTAGTTGTCTGGAGCAATTTGACCAGTCAAATGTGATTCTGATTATCAAATCTAAGCTGACACCGAAATAGCCTGTTAATGACACTTCCATCAATGAACAAGCTGGACCACCGTCAACTTTAAAGATTAAGTGGCTGAATCACTTCTACCAGGATATGACTTGTGCCAACTGTCGTAGTGTAATCTAGACCTATGCCACATTCTGATGGGACTAATTACAATTTAGCATTTCAGTCACACAACTTGACACTGGCTGATGCAGTGTGTTGTGTAAGGTCAAAATTGGGGTACATGTTAACAGCATCCAGGTAAAATGTGTATAACTCGACAGTGTATGAGCCTTAAATTATAGGCATAACCAAGTGGTCAGCCACTCATTCTAACACCCTTTGAATTCACAGACATTTAAACAGCATGGTAAAAAAAGCAGCAATAGCCTTATATTGTTCTGTCTACAGAGGCTTTAAGTTCTAGGATGAGTAGGAGTCATCTGTAGTTACCCATTGATTTGGACTAATATAGCGTAATGCCACGAGCTTGCTTTAATCCATTTCTAGTAAAACTAGCCTCAACATGGTCACACCTTGCTGCCAAAATGCAGTTTATGGATCTGTGTGCTTAGATTCAGGCCCCATCCTGCAGCAGTTGACCAAAAGTGGCAGGGTGGCCACAGTTAGAATTGCTGATCACCCCTTAAAGGCCAACATGTGTCGTAAGTGACTGAGATGAAAGATATTCAAATGCGTCGCACACAAAGACTTTACCTAGCCAACTTAGTTACCAAACAAAGTCCTCACTTGTGATATAATCCCCAAACTGGATGCAGCCACATCCCATAACAATCAGGACAAGGTACAGCTTGGAAGACATTTTTTATTAAGAACCAGACTTATTTATATTCAAAAACACCGCAATCACTCCCGATTCAGTCAGTGGTTTCATTTGTTCCTGTGGAGAGAATAAAATGAAGCTAGATCTCATCTAGGAATATGACATGTAGAACAGATCTCTCCATCTCATACCATTGTATGGAGAGTGACTGGGGTCTGGGCCTAAGTGGTTCCTTTAGGTTGGTTCATTTGCCAGCTGAAGACTTTGACGTATTTAGCCCTAGGGTTGATGCCAGGCATTTCCCTCCCAGGACTAAGGCCCGTGTTGGAAGTAGTTGTGGAGGTCAACGGTCTTCTGGTGGTGGGTGGAAAGGTGGGCTGAAATGCTATGATTGGACAGAGAGTCAGGTTTAAAAAGCTGTAGCAGTTTTACCACCCTCTTTAGCTGCACAACTACCGAACACTTACTTTTTACAGCTTCTCTAGTCAAGATGGTGCCAACTCCTGGAGAGTCTGCCTCAAACCGCCAATATGCAAACAGCTTGTATAGGTCACTCAGTGGATAGACACACCGAACTGTCACCCTAAAAGAGAACTGAACATTAAAGCCACAAGTGCCTGTAGTGGGAGTTAATGACTGACGTAAATATTTTTAATTCAACCAATGAGGTAGATTATCAGTGAAGTCACGTACACAGAGGCAGTATCCCTGGTTTTGACTGGTGCGTTCACAGATTGGCTCTTGTGCTCAATGTTGATATCATTTTCGTAGGTAACATGCTGATGGTCAACCTAGATGACAAGAGGATGTCACAAGCCTGAACATGATTCATTGAATATCAAACTGTTGCAAGCCAAAAAAAAACTAAATGGCTGTTCCCTTGTCAGGCCTCGTGAGAAATATAGACACCTGTCAGTCAATGTCTGAATATTAATTTAAATATTCAGCCTGTATGTTGACAGTTTGAGATGGCGGCTTGCTGATCTCGTGGACCGATTCTGCGCCTGAACCAATGATAACAGCAGTAGTTCCAGCGTTTATTTGGACGCATCAGGATTGGGCAAATTCTAAGACAAATGTAACCAGAACTAAGTCATGCAGCTGAACAAATTAAGCCAGATGAGTTCTGGGTTACCAGGTTAGATGCTGACAAACTTATTTGAAGTAGTCACTGGTAGGGCCAGTCACTTGAATGAGTCAAATTGTATGGGTTGGACAGTTATACCTGGACCCTGGTACCACAGGTGTGGAGTCCAAAGCTAAAGAGAGCCCTGGTGTCATCAGTCTCTTGAGGCCTGCAGGTGGAGTCCAGGAGAAAGGTTCCATTGGGTTCAGCTCCAGGGATGGCCAGAGTCACATCAGTAACCACTGTCACCACCCCTTCAGTGGAACACACTAGAGAAAGTTGTTAGAGCTGGGCTAGAACAAGGTGAACGATTAACACTAAACAGTCAGGCAATAAATTAAGTTGCAGGCAAAGATGAGGCACTAGTAGTTACCTATGACCTCAGTAGTCTGGAAGAGACAAGCTTTGGCCAAGGAACTCTTGACCTCCAAGGTCTTAGGAAGTCGTGAGTGAATTTCAAATGAGCCGTTGAACTGCTTCAAATTGATGTCCTGGGAAAAAAGCAAAAGGTACATTTTAAATAATTATAACTCCTACTTGAGCCAACAACAAGCCAATTTAAGCACTTGACCAATGAGCATCTCACCTTATAAGTGTAGCCAACAGAGAAGAGGGGCACTTCCAGGGTCAGACTCTTGCTGTCATTCTGCATGATGTAGCCCCGCTTGGCTGCCAGATTTGTGGTCAGAATGTAGGGGCCAACACCCACCTCCCACAGGTAGTCAAATGGCTTATGGTCCATATGGAAACGGATGCTTTTCTCATTGCAGACGCCTTTGAAGACCGGAGGAACTGACGAAGAAAAGATCGGCCCAATAGTTTAGTCAATAGTGCCAAAATGACAGGGGTAAACAGTGGTAGATCACTGGGCTGCGTCCACGTTAAGGCAGTGGTCAGAACCAGGAGGCTCGGAAGACTGAGAAATATCACTTCCAGCCTAGGTCTCTTAATAAAGTTCAAGTCAACTTACAGACATCATTAAACTGAGCCACGACTGAGGCCAGGTAGTAGAAGGGCTCCTCTTGAGGCAGGATTACCAACGTGTAGTTGATGGCCAACGAGAACTGAAGAAGCCCCTCTGGCGAGTACTATGGATATGAACTCATTTAGAAACAAATCTTACATCCACATATTAGGGGTGAATCCGAGGTCCCCAAAACAAATTGAAAAATGTTGAGGAACCTGGGATCTCTTCCAATAACAAATGTCATGAGAATTTTCTATCCCAATGATTATAACCACAATCAAGCTTTGACCAATTCCCGAGGTTTGTAAGACCCTGGGTTTAATAAATAGGAAAAGACTCAGCTTAAGCCAAAGGTAGTCCTTTATTCACGAGAAGGTGCTAAGAAACCTATCATGCGCACAGCCTTCTATATAACTCCTACAAGTGTATCTGTTCCTCCCTGGTGGGGGGGGGGGGGGACTTTCACCTGTCCTTGGTCTCACAGTACTAACACATGTTGTGCTGCCATCCTGTTAGAAGGTAACAGATTATTTTATTACAATGGTTAAATTGGATTTACATTGTGTTCAATGGTGTCATTTGCCCCTTAGTGGCGCTTTCTGGTACTTAGAAAGACAACGCAAACGGGAAGTTCAGAATTTGTTTTGCACGCATAGAAGCAGCTACAAACGCTACGGTGCAGGTCTTTCAATGTAGTTATTTGTCACGCTTCAGCCTTGGAAAAACATTTGTTTGTAAGTTCGATTCAAGCATTTAGCTAATGATGATAATCTTGTTATTGATAGAGTTTCTTACATATCAATGTTGGTTGCATTTACTCACATATTGCAATGCCTTGTGTATGTCGTTAGCTGTATTACTTTGCTCATGCGTCATGCAAACGAATTGTAAAATATACAATACTGTAGTTTTGTTACTGTTTCTAGTGTAATATGCTTTGTTATTCTACATAGATTGTTATTATTAGAGTAATGAAAGGAGCAATTACCATATGGTTAACAATTAGCTATATGGTTTGGCATCATGCCAGATGCATGGTACCTTAGCGCGTGCTTTGTACAGCTACAGTTTAATGTACAGCTACAGTATGTCGGTGTGAATTGAACACTAAAGTATATTATTTTCTGTATTTTGCAGTTTCACAACATAAACGTTTTCAATATATTCATTCAAGAAAAGTCACGCCTTGAGAGTTTTATTGAAGACTTAGTTGTTAGCTATCTGTCTAGTTTTGCATGGGAACGCAACTCAAGGGCAGAATACATGTGTTGTCAGTTCCTCTTTATCACACAAACACAATGTTCCCACAATATTCTAGTATTGTGTCTAAACACATAGTCTAAGCTTCTGTAACTATTAGGGTGAAATACTTCAGTCATAACTCTTAATGTCATTCAGATAATCTTATTACATTAAACATAAATTCCCTTATCAAGAAGCCATGAGGAAATACTGAGGAAAACCACAGTTCATTAGAGTAAAAATAAGTATTTCTCTTTACCAGCTTGTGAACAACAGCATCCTCAAATGGTACCCTGAGAATGTAGGCATGTAGGGTACTATTGGGCTGGGGGACCATGGTTATGACGAGGCCACTTTTATTCGCCTCTAGTATGGTGAAGTTGTGACCATTGATCGTCACAGCCACCAGGTCAACATCGTAGGAGAGATTCCCCAGGTAAACAGTAAACACACGATCCTCAAGGACTGTTTCTGTGGTGGGAGAAGGACAACAGGGTTAGCAATCATGACCATGGAGCTGAAGAGCCACTTCGGATAGGTTAGTAAAACTTACCGTTAATGATGGTGAGGTGCTGGATCAGAAGGGGTGTGTTCATGGGCCTGTGGAGGCGGAGTCTGGTCTCCACACCACAGTCATCAAGAAAGATTTGTTCATAGTAGAGATGGACCACATAGAATTCATGGTACATGTTGCCCATCACAAAGCTCTGGAAGAGTTGAAACCGTTATGAAGCATCTGCCATTAGGTTATATGGTACAAAGTAGAATATTCAAGGTGTACAGAGGACATGAGTGACTGAAGCCATTTGCAGCTTCTCTGCATCAGAATACAAGGTAAGTGTCTCCATGTGAATGGTGAGATGCCAGTCTAGTACGCTACTGACTTTTCTGTATCCTCCGGCAGCGTTGAAAGGGATGCTGATCTGGACAGTGGTGTCACTTATGTCCAGGCTGTAGCCTCGCTCTGCTGTGATGGGCTCATCCAGGAGCTGCCCATCCACCCCCATTGAGATCTTGCTGCTCTCCAAACCAGAGAGGCCAGAGACCAGCGGGGACAGCAGCGTGGGGGTCTGCCAGACCAGCCCCGTCCCATCATACATCCCTTCATCTGGAAAGAAATTACAAGTGTTAAGACCCTGTGAGCAATTCTTCCTCTGCAACTGAGTGATCGAAACATCTCACCGATCTGAAATAACTTCATAGGTGAAAGTATTATTTGCTTAACTGTGCCATCGCTATTGCTTAAGACAAGCCAGTCCCTTCAGGTCTGAACCATGATAATGTGGAACCTGATATTGCACTGGAACTTACTTGTGCTGCACGCAACAATCCAGTCCACCATCATAACCACCCATCTCTGCCTGGAGAACAGTATGGGATGGACCACCTCCACCACTGAACCATTGATCTGGAATTGAATAAAGGATGAAGTGTACTTGCCAATAGTACAAAAGGGGCATTTCAGTAGTCTAAATAAGTGGCTTCCTTCCCATCCTGCATAACCCTGGTTTTAAACATTACGCAATGTAAGACCCTCTTGGATTACAGCCACCAGTCTAGGTCGTTAATGTCAAATTAAGCAAGCCTGAAGACAACCAAGATAAAGGAAGCCATTGAACATGACATTTAAATCCTCACCATGGAGACAGACCCCATAACAGACCGTGGTGTGTAGGGTGAGCGGAACACCAGTCTCCCTGGGTGAGGTGGAACACGTAGCCCAGCTCCCGAGCCTCTGAGAATGACATGGGAATCAGCTGCTGCCCCTCCTGCTGGAACATCACCTGCCAGGTAGACGTGGCAGAGCTGTGGGCCTGATGGGGAACAAGAGACAGGGCATGCATGGTGGTATTGGGGACAAACTGGTGGAGCTCATCTAATTGACAATTTGCCAAATAGCCTTTAGCTTACTTTAGCAAGGGCAGCAGTCCAGGCATCCGTTGTACCAGACAGACAAGAAACGTCACTCCTCATTGACACCTACAGGGTAACATAACACTCTCCTATAAAAATACACAAGCCCACCTCCACGAGCCCTGATACAGTCTAGATCCATGCATAAGTACCTCCATATAGTTCTCCTCACAGCTGACTTCTCTGGGGGACCAGGGTAGAGGGAGGGGGCAGGTTGCATTCACAGAGTAGGTGGCTTCCACTCCATTCACATCAATTGTGATCAAGTTAAAGCTAAAAGTGAACACCTCATCATCCTAAGATACAAAAACAAGACCTTCAACTGAGATACCTGGTAGTAATTTAACTAGAAAATATAGTTTAAAAGCCCTTCCCATGGGCACAGATATCAACTCAATGGCTACTCCACATTGGTTCAATGTAATTGAAATGTTGATTTAACCAGTGTGCCCATGGGTTGTGGCTTTTAAAAGACCACAATGCACAGAAAATATATGAACCTGGTTGTCAGTGTGGCAGGAGAAGTAGGAGGCTCTGAGTTCAGCAAGGCCAGGCAGAGGGAGGATACTGAACATGTAGCCACACTCTGACCCATACTGCTTAGTGATGGGGTGAACGCCATCAGAATCTAGATAGGGGTAAAGAACTGGGTCATATCAAATGATTTGAATATGCTCAAGTCCAATACTAAATAAAAATCAGTTTATTCTTACGTGGTCCAACAGGCACAGAGAGACTGAAATATACTGCAGGGAGAGACTTGTCAGCACCAGCTACCAAACCCTGGCCAAGACATGTTAAGATGCCAAGTTCATGAGCTGACCAAACCTGGTTTCAGACCCATTTTGCAGCAGACTTAACGTTAAAAGCCTACTTACCAACCGCTTCAAAGCGAGGTTCGTTCCCAGCAAATGAGAGTTGGGTTGTTACCAACAGGTATCGATCCCGGCATGCAGTCTCAATGGCCCCTATATAGACACACAAGGTGAGAATCTGAAGGGTGGAAACTAAAAGATTCTGACCAACAATTCAAACAAGTGTTCTACAGCTTGTATAAAGGCTAAGCTGACTCAATTTAAGTTTCTTACCTCTTGGAAGGTCAGAACATCTTACACTAGGCCATACAGACAGGAGTACAAATACTCTGTAAGAAAAACAATAGCACAGGTCAATAAAGGTTGCCAGCATCAAAACACTTATTCAAAACATTTAAGCCCACCACCAAACTTACCCCATCCAACACCCAAAAGCCATTGCTCCGTAGAAGTGTCTAACCCTAGCCAGGAACAGCTATTAAACTACACCTGCTAGTTGACACAACATCAACTATCACGTACTGACAGTATCCTAGTCAAAACAACAGTTGATAAGTAGCATGTTCTCTGGCACTTTTATATGGGGGTGGTGCTGTGATTGAGGTAATTAATTAGCTAATTGGGTCACATGGTTGGTCATCTTGCCAGAGCCTAGGGGCACAGCTAAATAGTCTGAAGTGGATTCGTCTCCTCATCTCTTCTCCTTCCTCCTTTCTTAGGATGTGTTTTCCATCTCCACTGAATAACAACATAAACGGATCATGTAAAGTGTTGGTTCCATGTTTCATGAGCAGAAATAAAAGATCCCAGACATTTTCCATACGAACGAAAAGCTTATTTCTATCAAACTTTGTGCACAAATTTGTTTACATCCCTGTTAGTGAGCATTTCTCCTTTGCCAAGATAATCCATCCACTTGACAGCTGTGGCATATCAAGAAGCTGATTAAACAGCATGATCATTACACAGGTACACCTTGTGCTGGGGACAATGAAAGGCCACTCTAAAATGTGTCACACAACACAATGCCACAGATATCTCAAGTTTTGAAGGTGAGTGCAATTGGCATGCTGACTGCAAGAATGTCCAACTGAGCTGTTGCCAGAGAATTGAATGTTCCTTTCTCTATCATAAGCCACATCCATCCGGCCTCACAACCACAGACCATGAGTATGGCGTTGTGTGGGCGAGTGGTTTGCTGATGTTAACGTTGTGAACCGAGTGCCCATGGTGGCGGTGGGGTTATGGTATGGGCGGCATAAGCTACGGACAACGAACACAATTGCATTTTATCTATGGCAATTTGACCCCACTCCGAGATGCTGTCCTTCTAGGCAGAGTTTCAAAGGAAAAGCCATATCTCAGACTGGCCAATAAAAACAAAAGATTAAGATGGGCAAAAGTACACAGACACTGGACAGAAGAACTCTGCCTAGAAGGCCAGCATCCCGGAGTCGCCTCTTCACTGTTGAGACTGGTGTTTTGCGGGTACTATTTAATGAAGCTGCCAGTTGAGGACTTGTGAGGTGTCTGTTTCTCAAACTATACACTCTAATGTACTGTACTTGTCCTCTTGCTCAGTTGTGCACCGGGGCCTCCCACTCCTGTTTCTATTCTGGTTAGTGCCAGTTTGCGCTGTTTTGTGAAGGGAGTAGTGTAGTTCCCTACGGTAACCACAAGCACAACCGCTCCTTGATTTTAACTGGCCGCTTTATCCTGTAGATTTAGTCAGAATTATCACCTTCCGTGAGAACTATAAAGTAAATGAAAAATACAGTTAAGCACACTCTTACATCCTCCTTATCTTACGAGTGACATATTAGCTTGGTATAACTCTGAAGTGCTTACATACATAAATAGTTTAGCCGGTGCTATAACAGTATCAGATTAAACACATGAATAATGGTAAAATACCTCATTGGCTGCTTATTACAGAAGGGAGGAATCAAACTTCACATTTATTATTCCTGGCATTAATTCACACTTCATCCTTAATTATTATAACGTTACCATCCTCACATACACGCTTCAACCTTTATGAACTACACCCGATGACATGAAAACTTAGCTAACACAGTGCGGGATTGCCTTCCCTCCAAAAGTGTGTTGCTACAATAAGGATCCCCGTTACAACAGTATTAGCTATGTAGTTACGCTTGTGTTATCATTTCCCACACACAGCGAACACGTAAACAATTCAAACAAAGGACAACGACATAGACTTAAGGGTTAACTGTCAGTTACACTCCCACCAATCACTGGTGATTTCTGTGAAAGGGGTCTGTATGTTTCTTGATCGGCTTCCAGGAGGGTGACTGTCTTATGGACGGGCCTCTCCAGATAGGCCGGTTTGGTGATGTGTTTACCTCTCTCATCCAGGGTTGAGGCACTGATCAGTAACTTGAATCGTCTCACCCGTCCATCCTGTCCCGGGTACACTTCTGTAACGTTTGCCAATTTCCACTGGTTGCGTGGTACAATATCATCTCGCAAGATGACAATGTCATTAATCCTTGCGGTTCTTCTCTCTTTATTCCATTTCTGTCTGTGTTGGAGGTTTAGGAGGTACTCTTTCTTCCACCTTGTCCAGAATTCATTGGCTAAGAATTGTACTCTGCGCCATCTCTTGCGGAGATAAAGATCTTCCTTGATGAACTGTCCAGGTGGCGTTAAGATAACTGTGGTCTTCATTGTCAAGATATGATTTGGTGAGAGGTTCTGGACCTAATGGATCATTCAGATATACCCTAGTTAGGAGTCTACTATTTAAAATTGCCATGACTTCATAGAGAAAGGTACGCAGAGAAGCGCTGTCGAGTCTTCCGTCTGACTGATCAAGAATGGATGTTAAGACACTTCGTATCGTGCGGATTTGTCTTTCCCAAACACTTGTGACTTAAAGATAGGGTGTTCATGATAAACTCGCATCCAAGTTCCTTCAGTCCTGTTTGATCCATTTCTTTCAGGGCGTCCACAAACTCGCGTCTTGCACCAATGGAGTTGCTGCCTTGATCACGTCTGATTTGACGAACATTACCACGTATGAATGAACACAGGGAATTGATAAAAGCGTCGGTGGTTAAGTCATCAAGCAGGAGTAGGAGCCCATAACGCTTAACTCTCTTCTTCCGTCCTTGGCATATCTGAATTTCCTACATTTCACACATTTGTAGATGTGAGAGGAAACTGCATTGCTGCATCCTTGGATCCATCGCAGCTCATTGATAGTCATTCCACGCCATTGGTGTCGTACTCTTTCATGATAGCCACTTGTCAGTGCTGCTCGTCAAGCACTATCTCTTGGCAGGATTGCAAGATGCTTCACATGGGAATGAAGAGTTGCATGAGCCAAGCGACCTCCCACCCTGAGGATACCTTGCTCATCCAGAAATGCAACTTGCTTGCTTTATCTTTGGTCTTGATGTCTTTCTGGTGTCTAAGGTTGTGTATCTCATGGGAGAAGGCTGCTTCTTGAACCATCTTTATAATGGTGAGCTCTGCTCTCTCCTTTCTTCTATGCTTGTAGCTTCACTGGACCTCAATTTTAAGCCCATGGCTTCTTTGACACGTCGTTTGAGCCTGGCAATAGCTTTTACCACTCTTGCCCAGTCTGAGAACATGTGAAGGTGATCTAGTAAGGATCTTTCTTCCTTTGCCTGGGTATCATGGACCAGGGATTTCTGCAGCTCTGGATCATTGTCTGAGAACTCTTCCCCCTTGACTTGTCCTTTTGGAAGTTCTTCTTGTCAAAGAAAGTCTGGACCTGTGAACCAGTTGGAAGCGATGAGCTGTTCTGATGTGAGACCTCTGGAAGCATGATCTGCAGGATTCTCTTCAGAGGTCACATATCTCCATTGTTTGGGATCTATGCTTTGCTTAATGCGTTGAATACGGTTAGCTACAAAGACGTGGAATCTTCTGGCTTCATTGTTGATGTAGCCAAGAACTACCTTCGAGTCTGTCCAGAAGTATTCCTGTAGACCTTGTATCTCTAGCTCCCTTTTGAGCATGTCACTTGTTCGAACAGCTACCGCCGCTGCTGAAAGTTCCAGTCGTGGTATGATCGTAACCTTGGAAGCGGTGACTCTCGACTTCCCCATAACTAGGGAGCAATGAACTTCTCCTGCTGTGCTGATTGTTCTGAGGTATGAGCACTCTCCATAACTTGAGGTACTAGCGTCGGAGAAGTGATGAAACTCATTACTCTGCACCTCCTTGAAACGTGATGGCAAGTAGCCTCGTTGGATCCTTACTTCAGACAAGTTTTGTAGACCTTGGAGCCAGAATTCCCACTGGGAACTTAGGTCATCTGGAAGGGGGTCATCCCGGTCAATCTTGTCACGACACATCTGCTGCAAGATCTGCTTCCCTGCCAGGACAAAGGGTGCCACAAAGCCAAGTGGATCATATACAGAGGCTACTGTAGACAACACTCCTCTTCTTGTGAGTGGGCGTTCCTTGACAACTACTCTAAACTGGATCTTGTCTGATGCGACACACCACAGTACACCAAGCGCTCTCTCCATGTGTGGTTCACCCAGAGCCATATCAAGGTCTTTGGCACCCTCGGCACGTTCTTCCTTGGGAATTATGGCTATAACTTCCTTGCTGTTAGAGATAAACTTGTGCAGCCGAAGTTTGCAGATGCTGTAAAGCTCTCTTGCTTCTTTCACCAGCTCCGCTTCAGCTTCAGACGATACGCTTGTCAACCCATCATCAACATAAAAGTTCCTTTCTATGAACTGGATAGACTTCTCGCTGAAGCTTCGTCGTCCTTCGGCAGCAAGATGTTTGAGACCATAGTTGGCAGAACCAGGAGATGAAGCTGCGCCGAACAAGTGGACCTTCATATGATGCACTGAAGGTTGAGACTCTCGATCTCCGTTCTCCCACCAAAGGAACCGTAGATAATCTTGGTCTTCTGCTTTCACATGAAACTGGTGGAAAATGCGCTCTACGTCACACATGATTGCAACTGGACCCTTAGGAAAATGACAAAGGACGCCCAGCAATGTGTTTGTCAACTCTGGACCACCAAGGAGATGGTCATTCAAGGACGTCTCTCGAAACTTAGCTGAGCAGTGTAGTGGAAAATCGGATCAAATACAACGCATACCAGAACTTTGTGAAATCAATCAGGCTTTAATACAACAGTATATGTCATGCAGGTGAAAGAGGACCCAAAAGCGACTTAACAGAAACAGAGTTTATTCAAGTCCAAACAGAAAACGACAAATCCTGAATCCTTAACAGGAAATGTCCAAACAGGGAATAACAGAAATCCTCTAGTCTGTAGAGGGGAATAACAGGAGAAGCGGCCACAGACTGCAGGTCGCTTCGGGTAGGCGCAGGCCGTAGCTGACGGAGACACCTGCTCACACGCAGCATCTGATGAAGGCAAAAACACGACAGGACAGGGACGATACACAATCACAGCACGGTGAATTCTAAACAAGGAACCGACGGGACAGGAACGGAACACAAAGGAAGAAATAGGGACTCTAATCAGGGGAAAGGATCGGGAACAGGTGTGGGAAGACTAAATGATGATTAGGGGAATAGGAACAGCTGGGAGCAGGAACGGAACGATAGAGAGAAGAGAGAGCGAGAGAGTGAGAGAGGGAGGGGGAGAGAGAGGGATAGAAAGAGGGAAAGAACCTAATAAGACCAGCAGAGGGAAACGAATAGAATGGGGAGCACAGGGACAAGACATGATAATAAATGACAAACATGACAGTACCCCCCACTCACCGAGCGCCTCCTGGCGCACTCGAGGAGGAATCCTGGCGGCAACGGAGGAAATCATCGATGAGTGAACGGTCCAGCACGTCCCGAGACGGAACCCAACTCCTCTCCTCAGGACCGTAACCCTCCCAATCCACTAAGTATTGGTGACCCCGTCCCCGAGAACGCATGTCCATGATCTTATGTACCTTGTAAATAGGTGCGCTCTCGACAAGGACGGGAGGGGGAGGGAAGACGAACGGGGGTGCGAAGAAAGGGCTTAACACAGGAGACATGGAAGACAGGATGGACGCGACGAAGATGTCGCGGAAGAAGCAGTCGCACAGCGACAGGATTGACGACCTGGGAGACACGGAACGGACCAATGAACCGCGGAGTCAACTTACGAGAAGCTGTCGTAAGAGGAAGGTTGCGAGTGGAAAGCCACACTCTCTGGCCGCAACAATACCTTGGACTCTTAATCCTGCGTTTATTGGCGGCTCTCACAGTCTTCCCCGCAGACAAAGGCAGACCGGTAATGAAGTCTAAGGCGATGTGAGACCATGGTCGAGAAGGAATGGGGAGCGGTCTGAGACGACCGGCAGGAGGAGAGTTACCCGACTTAGTCTGCGCGCAGTCCGAACAAGCAGCCACGAAACGGCGCGTGTCACGCTCCTGAGTCGGCCACCAAAAGCGCTGGCGAACAGACGCAAGAGTGCCTCGAACACCGGGATGACCAGCTAACTTGGCAGAGTGAGCCCACTGAAGAACAGCCAGACGAGTGGAAACAGGAACGAAAAGGAGGTTACTAGGACAAGCGCGCGGCGACGCAGTGTGCGTGAGTGCTTGCTTAACCTGTCTTTCAATTCCCCAGACTGTTAACCCGACAACACGCCCATAAGGAAGAATCCCCTCGGGATCAGTAGAAGCCACAGAAGAACTAAACAGACGGGATAAGGCATCAGGCTTGGTGTTCTTGCTACCCGGACGGTAAGAAATCACAAACTCGAAACGAGCGAAAAACAACGCCCAACGAGCTTGACGGGCATTAAGTCGTTTGGCAGAACGGATGTACTCAAGGTTCTTATGGTCTGTCCAAACGACAAAAGGAACGGTCGCCCCCTCCAACCACTGTCGCCATTCGCCTAGGGCTAAGCGGATGGCGAGCAGTTCACGGTTACCCACATCATAGTTGCGCTCAGATGGCGACAGGCGATGAGAAAAATAAGCGCAAGGATGAACCTTATCGTCAGACTGGAAGCGCTGGGATAGAATGGCTCCCACGCCTACCTCTGAAGCGTCAACCTCGACAATGAATTGTCTAGTGACGTCAGGAGTAACGAGGATAGGAGCGGACGTAAAACGTTCTTTTAGAAGATCAAAAGCTCCCTGGGCGGAACCGGACCACTTAAAACACGTCTTGACAGAAGTAAGAGCTGTGAGAGGGGCAGCAACTTGACCGAAATTACGAATGAAACGCCGATAGAAATTAGCGAAACCTAAAAAGCGCTGCAACTCGACACGTGACCTTGGAACGGGGCCAATCACTGACAGCTTGGACCTTAGCGGAATCCATCTGAATGCCTTCAGCGGAAATAACGGAACCGAGAAAAGTAACGGAGGAGACATGAAAAGAGCACTTCTCAGCCTTTACGTAGAGACAATTCTCTAAAAGGCGCTGTAGAACACGTCGAACGTGCTGAACATGAATCTCGAGGACGGAGAAAAAAAATCAGGATATCGTCAAGATAGACAAAAACAAAGATGTTCAGCATGTCTCTCAGAACATCATTAACTAATGCCTGAAAAACAGCTGGCGCATTGGCGAGACCGAACGGCAGAACCCGGTACTCAAAATGCCCTAACGGAGTGTTAAACGCCGTTTTCCACTCGTCCCCCTCTCTGATGCGCACGAGATGGTAAGCGTTACGAAGGTCCAACTTAGTAAAGCACCTGGCTCCCTGCAGAATCTCAAGGCTGATGACATAAGGGGAAGCGGATAACGATTCTTAACCGTTATGTCATTCAGCCCTCGATAATCCACGCAGGGGCGCAGAGTACCGTCCTTCTTCTTAACAAAAAAAAAACCCCGCCCCGGCCGGAGAAGAAGAAGGCACTATGGTACCGGCGTCAAGAGACACAGACAAATAATCCTCGAGAGCCTTACGTTCGGGAGCCGACAGAGAGTATAGTCTACCTCGAGGAGGAGTGGTCCCCGGAAGGAGATCAATACTACAATCATACGACCGGTGAGGAGGAAGGGAGTTGGCTCGGGACCGACTGAAGACCGTGCGCAGATCATGATATTCCTCCGGCACTCCTGTCAAATCGCCAGGTTCCTCCTGAGAAGTAGGGACAGAAGAAACGGGAGGGATGGCAGACATTAAACACTTCACATGACAAGAAACGTTCCAGGATAGGATAGAATTACTAGACCAATTAATAGAAGGATTATGACATACTAGCCAGGGATGACCCAAAACAACAGGTGTAAACGGTGAACGGAAAATAAAAAAAGAAATAGTCTCACTGTGGTTACCAGATACTGTGAGAGTTAAAGGTAGTGTCTCAAATTTGATACTGGGAAGATGACTACCATCTAAGGCAAACATGGGCGTAGGCTTGTCTAACGGTCTGAAAGGAATGTTATGTTTCCGAACCCATGCTTCGTCCATGAAACAACCCTCAGCCCCAGAGTCAATCAAGGCACTGCATGTAGCACCCGAACCGGTCCAGCGTAGATGGACCGACATAGTAGTACAAGATCTAGATGAAGAGACCTGAGTAGTAGCGCTCACCAGTAGCCCTCCGCTTACTGATGGGCTCTGGCCTCTTACTGGACATGAATTAACAAAATGTCCAGCAACTCCGCAATAGAGGCACAGGCGGTTGGTGATCCTCCGTTCCCTCTCCTTAGTCGAGATGCGAATCCCTCCCAGCTGCATGGGCTCAGTCTCAAAGCCAGAGGAGGGAGATGGTTGCGATGCGGAGCAGGGAAACACCGTTGATGCGAGCTCTCTTCCACGAGCCCGGTGACGAAGATCTACCCGTCGTTCTATGCGGATGGCGAGAGCAATCAAAGAGTCCACATCTGAAGGAACCTCCCGGGAGAGAATCTCATCCTTAACCACTGCGTGGAGTCCCTCCAGAAAACGAGCGAGCAGCGCCGGCTCGTTCCACTCACTAGAGGCAGCAAGAGTGCGAAACTCAATGGAATAATCCGTTATGGACCGTTCACCTTGGCATAAGGAAGCCAGGGCCCTAGAAGCCTCCCTACCAAAAACTGAACGGTCAAAAACCCGAATCATCTCCTCTTTAAAGTTCTGGAACTTGTTAGAGCAATCAGCCCTTGCCTCCCAGATAGCTGTGCCCCATTCTCGAGCCCGGCCAGTAAGGAGTGAAATGACGTAAGCAACCCGAGCTCTCTCTAGAGTATGTGTTGGGTTGGAGAGAGAACACAATCTCACACTGCGTGAGAAAGGAGCGGCACTCAGTGGGCTGCCCGGAGTAGCAAGGTGGGTTATTAACCCTAGGTTCTGGAGGCTCGGCAGGCCAGGAAGTAACAGGTGGCACGAGACGTAGACTCTGGAACTGTCCAGAGAGGTCGGAAACCTGAGCGGCCAGGTTCTCCACGGCATGGCGAGCAGCAGACAATTCCTGCTCGTGTCTGCCGAGCATGGCTCCTTGGATCTTGACGGCAGTGTAACGAGCGTCTGAAGTCGCTGGGTCCATTCCTTGGTCGGTTCCTTCTGTCATGCAGGTGAAAGAGGACCCAAAAGCGACTTAACAGAAACAGAGTTTATTCAAGTCCAAACAGAAAACGACAAATCCTGAATCCTTAACAGGAAATGTCCAAACAGGGAATAACAGAAATCCTCTAGTCTGTAGAGGGGAATAACAGGAGAAGCGGCCACAGACTGCAGGTCGCTTCGGGTAGGCGCAGGCCGTAGCTGACGGAGACACCTGCTCACACGCAGCATCTGATGAAGGCAAAAACACGACAGGACAGGGCGATACACAATCACAGCACGGTGAATTCTAAACAAGGAACCGACGGGACAGGAACGGAACACAAAGGAAGAAATAGGGACTCTAATCAGGGGAAAGGATCGGGAACAGGTGTGGGAAGACTAAATGATGATTAGGGGAATAGGAACAGCTGGGAGCAGGAACGGAACGATAGAGAGAAGAGAGAGCGAGAGAGTGAGAGAGGGAGGGGGAGAGAGAGGGATAGAAAGAGGGAAAGAACCTAATAAGACCAGCAGAGGGAAACGAATAGAATGGGGAGCACAGGGACAAGACATGATAATAAATGACAAACATGACAGTATAACAAGCCGGAGAGCCCCGCGGGACCCACACCTTTTCCAGAGCCCTGGCTCCAGTATTTATCCACATATTGCATGAGCCCATCCCACATGTAAATTACGTTACATTCCAATCCGTGCATCCTGCTTGTTCAGCTCAATAACGCTCATACCTGCTTTCCATCAGATTATAATGATGACAAGACCCTTGCTTTGTTCCTGCACTTAACTAAATGCATTCTTTTGTTTGTGTATTATCTAAGATCAGCAGATTATGTGTCTCCTCAGTTTCTAGCGTGTCCAGCTATACTAAAAATACTATACATTCCTCTATTTTACAGCCCTATGCTTTGGCTCTGCACTTAGCTCAATATGTTCCTTTGTGTGTATTTATCTCAGAGCAACAGACTATGTGTCTTCTCTGTTATTCCTTCTGCATCTCTACGTCCTAAAAATATGCGAACTATGTCTATTGGTCATCAGTTAGTCATTTGACTGACCCCCTCCTTTGTATATCCCTCTGGCCTTGGTATGTCCAGCTATCCTAGCACCTGTGTCACCTTCCCTTCATGTAGTCTGTTTTAGTGTTCAACTATTCTATATATCTTATGCATTTGTCTATGTGTTATATTTTGCACCCACTCATATCTTCCCACTCTTTTGTGGGTGATAAACCCCATGGTGTGGGATGTACCATGCTGGATGCTTGTTAATTTCCTCTTTGGAGACCTTCTCAGCATCTCCACAAGATATGGTCTCTTCCATGAATGCTGTGTAGTCCTTGTAGTACTGCTTGTTTTTCCTTAGCCTCCTTTCCAGGCACTTGAGACGGTGAACTGCACATGTTTTATTGTTCGGCAGGTTGGGTCTTTCTTCCTTAAACGGCAGCGGCATCTCATAATGTCCATTGTCCTTGCGTCATTTTTGTCAGGAAACGTATATCCTCTTGAAGGTCCTCTTCTGCAGCGCTCTCGTTGAAGTCAGATTCAAGCGTCTTGATAATGTCCAGTGCTGTGATTACCTCTCTTACACGGGTTCTACAAACATAGTGTACTTGATTTGTGAGGAAGGAAGAAGATTGAAGGTGTTATATAAATAATCTAATATAAAGCGTTACTAGCGGACCAAAGCTCTGGTTAAACCGGATGCCCTCAGATAACTCTGGGCCCAGTGTCCTCAGTCAAGTTTAGAGCCTACGTGCAATAACATGATTATCCGAAGGACACACAGCTGCCATCACGCAAATATACTCCCCTGTAAACTACAAAGAGCAGCCTGCAACACTAACGAGCTTAGAAGTGCCAAGCTATCTCACTGACATTGACCCTTGCATGCACTCCTGCAAAGACAGGAAACACCTGAGCTTAAAGAAGACATTACCAATATCCACACTTCCTTGACACACATACATTTCATGAGCACTGTACACTCACACTCTACCCCCCCTACTGGTCGGGTGCCAAGAGCAAAGGACTTTGCTGTGCACCAATGGGGCTCCTGCTCTGGCTAGAGCAGGGCCCGCCTCAAACTCTTCAGGACCAGTCAGAAGACCAACACGACGAGACTCCACCTACATTATTCTGTGTATACATTCTGCTGTAAACTCTGGCTGAGCAGCCTAATTATTCTGACTCTTCACAGAGTCGCATTGCTTAGGTCTGTGCACGATAAACGGCAGGACAAGATATCTTTGACCAATAAACCGCCTTTTTGATACACCTGATTCTACTCTGTCCAGCGTCGTTGATTTGCATTCCCTCTCCAGTATGAAACACTAACAAAATGGTAGCATGAGGATGGTTATTCCTGGATTCGATCTATGATAAGTTAGTGTGAGAGGACAAAACAGATCAGCGGCTCAAAATCAGGCGGAAGAGTGACCTGTCCACAGCCATTCGTCTTGCCTCAGGAAATCTGATTGGAGCGCTCTACTTAAAAGGTGAGCAGAGCCTGTTAAATCGAAATCTGCATATTGTATTATAGTCTAAACCAAATTTTGATCAGAAAGTACTGACGTGAGTATGAATCGTTGCCAAAATGTTTTACATAAAAACCTAAGGCATTGATCAAGGATATCTTGTTTTGCTCGTTTTTATTTTTATTTTTATTAATTGGCCTATACTGAGTTATTATAATGGATAAGTGAAATTAATGTTTG
The DNA here is from genome assembly GCF_021184085.1 of Oncorhynchus gorbuscha. Lineage (NCBI taxonomy): Eukaryota > Metazoa > Chordata > Actinopteri > Salmoniformes > Salmonidae > Oncorhynchus > Oncorhynchus gorbuscha. The sequence continues at coordinate 30,878,502 of NC_060197.1, forward strand.
ACCAATACACTAGATTTCCCCCTGGAATCCGGTTTGTTCTGAAATCTGCATAGAAAACTGTCCTATAATATATATAGGTTGTGTTTGAGGTGAGGTTAAATCGAGGCTGTTTTCTAGTGTATAATGGATACTGAGATTAATGTAAACTGAGTGAATGAATTGCGTGATTTATTTTAATTGGTTGTGTTAGAGGTGTAGTTAATGCATGTAAAAGATCCTATTAAATAAGTGCTATACTGTTTAATTGGTTGTGTTAGAGGTGTAGTTAATGCATGTAAAAGATCCTATTAAATAGTGGTATACTGTTTAATTGGTTGTGTTAGAGGTGTATTTAATGCATGTAAAAGATCCTATTAAATAAGTGCTATACTGTTTAATTGGTTGTGTTAGAGGTGTAGTTAATGCATGTAAAATATCCTATTAAATAAGTGCTATACTGTTTAATTGGTTGTGTTAGAGGTGTAGTTAATGCATGTAAAAGATCTTATTAAATAAGTGGTATACTGTTTAATTGGTTGTGTTAGAGGTGTAGTTAATTAATAGATCGACTGAATCTGCATATAAAATATCCTATTAAATAAGTTGTAGACTATTTAATTGGTTATGTTAGAGGTGTAGTCGAATAGACATAGTATATGTAAGTTTAGTGTTCCACAAGACAGAGATCGGGAATGATGTGCCCATTGCACATCACACTATAACATAATATAACCAGTTTTGACGTTCCGCGATTTTGTTGTGCCCAATTCAGAGAAAACATTTGTTGGGGAATGATTGCCATACTGTGAATAGATAAACGGGGTAATATTGACGGTCGCTGAGCCAAATACTGTTCAGTCGCCGAGCTGTGAATTAACCCAGCCGGAGTGCTAAAATATTGACTGCTTCTGTTTTCCCTCTTTCTGCTGTTGGTACTTCCTAAAGAGATATAATTATTCTGACAATTGTTATAGAATCTCTTGAATTTACTAATATAAGTTCCAAAAGGAAGTTACTGAATTGTTTCTAGAAAGTATTTAAATAAGCCGCCGAGCTAAGTACAGACTTTGATTGACAGATGCTAAGCTACACACTGATTTTGGGGTTTTTTCTATTCTATCCATATTTCCTAAAGAGATAGAATTATTCTGACAATTGCTATAGAATCGCTGGAATTTACTGATATAAGTTCATAAAGGAAGTTACTGAATTATTTACAGAAAGTATTTAAATAATTCGCAGAACAATTTTTTTAGTTCTTCTATTTTTCGATATTTCATAAAGAGATGTTATAGAACCGCTTGAATTTGCTAACATATTGTCCCAAGAGGGGATTGCTCAATTATTTACAGAAAGTATTTAAATAATTCACTGAACAACTTTTAGTTTTCTAAGAAATTCTATCTATATTTCCTACAGAGCTAGAATTACTCTGACAATTGTTATAGAACCGCATATATTCACTAATATATTGTTCCAAAAGGAAATCGCCGAATCATTTCTAGAAAATACCTAAACAAATCGCTGAACAATTTCAAATTACTACCGGAGAAACACACGTAGCTGACAACACACACTGATAAATCTTTTGAATACGAGGGTGGGGTACAAGAGTTGAGTCTGTCCCGGCACCGCGAATACATCCTTGGTTTCGACCAAGGACGGGCTAAGTATACAAAGATAGAAATAAACACCACACAAAGGACTGACTAAAACTTAGATAAGCGCATTATACACATTATCAGACGAATTAGATAAAATGTCTGCAGCCACCACGCCCAAACAAATGATTGCAGAAGAAACTCAAGACCAAGGGGAGCAGCCAGATATCACTCAGATCGTAGCACAGACTGTCTCTCAGACGATCCAACAGCAGGCAGCCCCACCACCCCAATACCCTCCCCCACAGCGGTATATCCTGCAACAGCAACGGGCTCAACGAGGCCCCTACACTGGACCATACAGAGGGGGAAACTACCAGTGTTATAACTGCGGAATTCCCGGTCACTTTGCCAGAGATGGCAGGAAACCACTCTCCCCGCAGCAACAGCAATGGAGAGAAAGAGGAGGAGGAGCACCAGGAAGTGGCAGAGGAAGAGGAGGACCCTCTCCTAATCACATGCAGCAGCAACAGCAAGATTACAACCAACCACAGTTCCAAAGTATGGCAGGAAACACCATGCCCTGGCCATAAAAATGCCCACCACCCACGGCAGGAGAAGAGAGAAAACACTTTCAACAGCACGCTGAACCAACAATGATGTGCGAAGTTGAGGGTGTCCCCCATCAGTTCCTGGTAGACACAGGATGCACCTATTCTACTATCAAGTTCCCTCACATACTACTGAAAGTGGAGTGGAAGTATCCACCAACCCTCCCACTTCAACACCTGATCGCCCAGTAAGAATTATGATGATGCCACTCCTGCCGATGCCCACACTGTCTGAAACCCAAGAAGTGTACTGGCTAAAATGCCTACCCACAGGGCCTGCCACCCCTCAGATCCAGTTTAAGTTCAACCAACTGAAAGCTCAAATCTACACTCTGCACCCATATAAGACTCCCCAAGCTGAGATCCATTGCACACTCAATGCAACAGAAACTGATGACTGCCCCTACACTGAAGACTGGGACGAAGACATGATGCACCTGACCCCACCTATCAGATGTTGTACCATTGTGTGTGGCCCAGAGGGGGTGGTAGCGATCAAGGAACCTCCATGCACCCCTGGCGTGGACGGCTGAAGCATCAACAGCCATAGCACTCCTGAAAACAGATCTATCAGTGGCAGCAGCTCTGACTGCACCTGACTACAAGAACAAGTTCCATTTGGATGTTTCTGAAAAGGAAGGATTCATCTCATCCGTCCTATTCCAGAAACAAGAGGGGAGAGAAGGGTCTTGATGTACTACTCTTCCAAACTTGACCACATTGAGGTAGGACAGACAACATGCTCCAGATACGTTGCTGCAGTAGCAAAAGCTATTGAAAAAACAGCTCACCTCGTGATGTCACCCTTCAATCAGCCATCATCCCTCAACCAGCATCGGCCCAATTAGCTGAAATCATCAGATTGATGCAGGCTCTCATCAGAGGAAAAGGAAAGACTGTGAATATCTATACAGACTCAGCCTATGCCCATGGAGCAGTCCACACTGATGGACCCAGAACTTTTACAAGAAGCACATGGCCCCACACACGAAGGCAAACTAAAGACCCTCCAAAAGGCCTCGCACATCTGGTGTCACCCTCACATGAAGGAAATAACTGACTTATTTTGTGACGAATGCTACATATGTGGCAGCCACAACCCAAAGAAACCATATCAAAACACCAATGGGCTCATACCCAGTACCTAATGCATGTTTTCAGGATATTAGTATAGATTACACCGACATGGGCCCCGACAATGTATCTAAAGGCAAACGCTATCTCCTAGTTATGATAGATAGGTTCTCCAAATGGGTAGAAGCAATATCAACAGTAAGGGAATACCCCCCTGTATTGGACAAAAATGAATGGGAAGTCATTGGCATCGGACAAACCATATACACATTGTCCAATACCACCCAATTCGGCGTTGATTCATGCAAAGTGTATTGCAAATGCCATATGGCAATTACCAGTTGTAACACTTTAAAAATTCAACAGGGGGCGAATCCGCTCCACCGTGGTTTTTCATATTGGAAATGTAACCCAAGTCAACGTCCAAAAGCAAAATTTTGAAAAAATGAATTTTTGTCAAAAACTTATCACCCCTTAAAAAAGTGCTTTCTGGACCGTTTTTCGAAATTCTTTCGATTTATTTTGTCAATTACACATGTGTAAGAACTGTATGAATATACTTTTGTCCAATTTTATTATCATATAATTTTTTTTGTGCAAACATTGTGCAACTGGTAACCCAAAACAAAAAATATGGTTGTAAATGCAGTTACCGGGACTCCTATTATCCATGCCCGCTATGGGAGTACCCTACTACGGCCCACTATCTATGGGGGCAGTCCTGAGTGCTTTATGGACTGTTTAAAATATTCTGATGGATACGCATTGTTGTGCAACTGGTGATTGAAAATAGGCACCTGGTAACCCAAAAATAAAAATATGGTTGTGAATGCATTTACCGGTCATTCTGATATTAATGCCCGCTATGGGAACACAGGATGGCCGGGCAGTGATAGTTGTTCCTTTCCATCACTCGTTGTGTTGATTTCATCATGTCCATTTGGTGATATTTTTACACTATAGAATCATATTGCAAATGCACGTGCATTTGCAATATGTTTCAATGTGCATTTACCATAAGAAATTTGACATGCTCAAAAATGAAAAATTGACTGGTCTGATGAACACAGGATGGTCGAGCAGTGAGAGTTGTACCTTTCCATCACTCGTTGTGTTGATTTCATCATGTCCATTTGTTTATGTTTTCTCACTTTTGCAAAGTCACTGTGCATTTGCAATATGGTTCAATGGGCATGTACCATCACGATTTTGTCATTCTATAAAAATCCTGCAGGAATGTGAAATTGACTGGCCCGATGAACTCGGGATGGCTGGGCAGTGATTCTGGTTCATCTCAATGGCTCGTTAGGGTTGATTTCAGAATGTCACTTTTGGTGATGGTACCTCACTGTTTAAACATATTGCAAATGGACAAGAGTCACCAGCAAGTCATCGTCCATCAGTCAATTAGATATAATTCTGACACGAAACTGATACAAACTGACACTAAACCCACTTTTTCCAACTCGTTTAGTAGCCAAAAAAAGTTGATTTTCAGCACCAATTAGGGTTTTGCTCGGACACCAAATGACCGATCGAGCTGAAACTTGGGATTCGGGGTCGCCTCAGCTGGCCCAAAATTCACAACGCCTTCGGTTCAAACCATAAAAAAAACATAAAACACAAAGTTACGTTCTAGCTGTGGGTCCATTTCTTATGTTACGTGTAGGCCTAGCTGAGGCGACCACGAATCCCAAGTTTCGGCTCGATCGGTCATTTGGTGTCCGAGCAAAACCCTAATTGGTGCTGAAAATCAACTTTTTTCTATGACTAGCTACGGGGTCCTTGAATGAGCTATCGGACCGAAACGTTGGGGTCTGTCTATATGGGCCGTGACGGTCGCAATGCACCTAGTCTTGTGTCTCTGAGACATTTCTAAATGTCGCCATTTTCGTAATGGTCAAAATGAATTGAAGTCATTGCAAATGTACGAAGCTGTTTCTCGGTCCGAGAACCGTCTAGAGCCACGTAACTCACCACGCACAATCGACCTGAGGTCTAGAACAGGATTCTAAAGTTTCAGAACTCTAGGTCTGACGGTTCTTTAAAAGTTCCAACAAGGTTAACTAATGCAGGCAGTGTATGTCTCTACGCACCCCAATGGGTCCCTACTTCCAAGCTGTGTGTATGTGTGATTTAGTTTTCCCTTGAAATTTTATGGGAAAAATGACTGATTTACAGTTCATGGGGGTTGCCTAATCACACATATGAAGTTTTGGAAAGATCTGACTTTTTTAACCCCTCGAAACAGCCCCTGAGACACCAATTATGGCACTTCCGGTTGGCACAGGAAGCTATAAGTCAAGACATATCCTCACTGGGGTATGCTCTTACAGAATCCTGAGTTAAGTCCTTACGTTAAGAATTGACTGATTTACACAGGGTTGAATGCACTATGTCTATCAAACTGCAGGCAGGGTATGGATATACACTTTTAGGGTGATTTTAACCACTTCCGGTTGGTCCAGGAAGCTTAGAATCAACACAAGTATACCTCGTAGTGGCCTGATGGACTGTCATCGAAGACAGGTTCATACGACATTCATAACCCACATAGGCTTCAGGTTGAATTTAGGGGTGCAGGCAATGTATTCCTATGGGGAGAGAAGTCAATGCAAACTCTTTGAAGTAAACACCTTCTTTTAACCATTAAGGGTTAATGCTACACGGTCAAGGTTAGGCTTGCACGGATCGGGAGGACCTTAGGAACGTACCTGAGGTTGAATTGTGCTTCTCACCCTAACGGTTCTCTCACTGTCACCTAAAAGCAAATGACATTGAGGGCCAGGCTTCATTTTGGTTCTGCTTTTTTTCAAGGTCACTGCACTCAGAGCGAGCTACGGTCAAGCGGGGCGTCTCGTTGAACTCGGCACAGTCTGGAGACTATGGTGATGCAATTTTTTGTGTTGATTTCAGAATGCCATTTTGGTGATGGTCCCTCTCCGTTTAAACATATTGCTAATGTACAAAAGTCAACTAGCAAGTCAGTGTCCATCAGTCAATTAGATGTCATTCTGACACCAAACTGATACCAATTGACACCAAACCCACTTTTTAGGCTTTGTGTGTCTTTAAGCACCGCACTTTGTCACTCCATCCTTGCTGTGTGTGTGTTTCTGTGTGTGTGTGTGTGACAGAGAGCTTTTCTTTGACATCTGTTGGGAGAAATGACTGACTTACAGTTTATGGGAGTTGCCTAATCACACATATGAAGTTTTGAAAAGATCTGACCTTTTTAACCCTTGGAAACTGCCACTGTGACACCATTTAAGGCACTTCTGGTTGGCACAGGAAGCTATAATTAAACTCATATCATGATTGGGGTATGCCTTTACAGAATCCTGAGTTTTCAGTCTTTACGTTAAGAACTGAGTTATTTACGGAGGGTTTAGTGAGTGTGTGTTATTTCAGAAAATCATAGAAAATCACAGAAATCTCGCAGAGCTCCGCAGCACACTTTAAAAAGATTCGTAAGAACACCCTGCAACTGGATCTGTAACCTTAGAAAAAAAACACCTATCTGTGAACATAACCAAGGTGTCGTTGTACGATTTCTCTTAAATGACGATAGATAAATGGCTGGTTCTTTTTTTATTGACACCGGAGGATCCTTGACTTTGACGTGAAGTGGAAAAATAATTTCTCTATTTTCATTTTGGACCTTTAATCCCAGATAAATGGCCATAACTCAAAAACCGTTGAGGCCTAGACGCCATCTTGTTCGGGGCCAACTGCCCATTATGCCGCCCCTACGCTCACCGAGTTTCGGCTTCTAAATATTTTCAGTTTTCGAGATAATGCCCCGTCGTGAATCGTGATGTTTTGTCCAATAGCAATATGATTGCTTATGCCCTCTTGTGGGAATTTCCGGGACAGCGGAAAAATGACCTAAATCTTATTATTTTTGTAAAACGGAAACCGAATGTCTGACAAAGGTCATTTGATGACTTCCTGGTAGGTCCGGCCCTGCCGCTCGGCCCGACGCCGTCCGCGAATTTTACAAACAATTTCGGACGTCTAGTAAGGGACCGTACATTTGCTATATGGACTTTCTCACTAACCATACAGGTACTGCCGAAATCTTCCCTTAAGGTATGTGAAGGAGGGTGCTAGGTCAGTCGTTAAGTGGCTACAAACCAAACTAATACCCAGGTATGGCATCCCAAGACAAATCAAATTTGACAAATGGCTCACATTTAACAAACACCTGAGACAGGTGGAAGAAAGATTTGGCATAACACACAGATTCAGTTTTGTGTACCATCCCCCGGTCCTAAGGTCTGGTGGAACGCTAAATCAGATTTTGAAAGCTAAGATAGCAAAAGTGACTGGTAAGAGTCATGCCTGGTCCACCAAGGGAGGGAGGTCATATGCCCGCTCTTGATGTACAACAAATTGTAATGTCTAATTATGTGAAAAAACTGACGGTTCTCTCTGCAGCACACTCTACCCAGGTTCACAAGGTCCAGGAGGGGGAGCTGCCGGGGGACACGCCACCACTGAAGGTAAAGGTTGGTGACTGGGTGAGGGTTAAAGTCCACAAGAAAAAGTGGCTGGAACCCAGGTGGACTGGACAGTACGAAGTGAAGGAGGTTACTTCACACTCAGTCCAGGTCAAAGGTAAATCAGGCGCACCTTGACACCACCTTACACATTGCACTCCAGCCCCAACTCCTTCCAGAGCTGATTTGAACAGCCTAAATTTGATTCCAAATGAAGATATTCCTGACTCAGGTAATGGGGCATTGATAGTGGAAAATATAGTTTAGATGATCAATTATGTATTCGTTAATGATTAGAAACCATTTATTCTAATACTATTATGTTATGATATGAAAAGTAAAGGTTATTGGTTAAGCTGTTACTGAAAATGTAAGCAGAACTAATTTGATTGTCTGTGCCTCTTGGGAAGGTCAAGGGGGAGAAAAAGCTTTTCAGACAAGATAAGAATGTTTGGGTTTTATTCCATTGTTGAGAGAAATCTGTATCTTTTAGACAGGTTGTAATGTCTGGTTTATGAGGGGAGTAGAAAGCATCTCCGGACCTAAACAAAAAAACAACGGGGCTATCGTGGGAAACTGATGATGTCATTTTGAGTTTATAACCTGTGGAAATCTGTGTATGGGCCAGTACTCTCTGGAATTAAAACGCTCTTTAACCTGGCTTTTAAGACTGGTCTCAATCTACTTCATGCATAATTAATGAACTTACAACTCATTAAATGAATTAGAAATGAGTGCTAATTGGTATTGGCAATTAAAACATTAAAGGAATTTAGAATTCCTCTATCAATTTGGTCCTTCGAGCCGGATCTAAACAACTCTACCTGTTATCTGAAGGTAATACGCTGAAAATCGTGCACGGACGAGTTTTTGACTCGTTTTACTAAAGACCTGACCTCTGAATTGAGGTTAAAATTAAAACAGGCCTGCGTATTATCACGGAGGACAGGAAGGGTGACTAGATACAACGAACAATGCTTTTCCCAGTCGGCAGCAGGTAAAGTAGCCTTTATTCTCGAATTTGGGAGGGATTATTTAGGATATTTATTGATTCAAATGTTATAAAGGAGTTGAATTTGATCAATAATAGGTGCTTGAATATTCCGAACAATTAAATGGGTTTCTACCGGGGGTATTAACCAGGATATCGATAAAAAGGAAGCAGGGTCCGAAATTGACCCTGAGGTAAGGTGCACTACCACCAAATAAACTAGAGCTTAATAAAGCCTGGTCTTGCAAGCCAGAAGGATTATTAAGGAGTGATATAGTACGCATTGGAGAATTAGGACGCTTGTTCCGTACAAATAGGATGGCCAATAATTCAATAAACATACCTAAATAAAGTTTTACCTGATAGTCTATCTGTATATGGGAAGCTGACTGCGGAAAGTAGCAGATAGGTATGTTAAAAAGGTGAGATAAATTAGGCTTGGTGAGAAGGCAGGGTAATTCTAGGCGAACAGAATAAATGAACCTGTACAATGCTGAAAGAAATTAATATCAAATGATAAGTGATTAGTCTAGATTAGTGAGATTCGAGACATTAACGATTGAAAGTCCCAAAAATAATATCCTTTGGGTGAAATATTATTGTCCGATCAAAAGTCTTCTATAGACGTGGTTCACAGGAGAGGTCAACTTAGTCTAGAGTAGTGAGATTTGAGACATTTTACGTTGAAAGTCCCAAAGGAATATCCTTTGGGTGAAATATTATTGTCCGATCAAAAGTCTTCTATGGACGCGGTTCACAGGATGGAAAATACATACTGATTATTTTTAAAGGAACACACACATAGGTAGACAGGATAGTAGTAACGGTAAATTACACATTTATAGAACTGCACGCACATATAATTTAAAATGATATAGAAAGGCATAGATAAGTGTTTAAAAACATTGCTACTAGATACATAAGATTAAGAATGGGGAGGAATGCCTCGAAAGAAGCCCCAGAACTAACGGGAGATGAGCGATACATGGCACAGAAAGACAAGAGAAACATCGATTTCTGTCTAAGATGGAAAAAGAAATACGATTTTGATGGCAGTCTAAATGTAGAAAAGCTGGAATCCCTTATAAAACAGATACATAAGGAATGTGGTAATAATGTGAAAAAGTAGAATAAACAGGGGTTATACACGGCCGGAGTTTGGCTTTCGGAAGCAAAAAAGAGAATGGGACGCGCCGAAAAAGAGATTAAATCTAACAAGGTTCGAGAGACACTACCCTCTGCTCCCGCAGATAGAGAAGTTAACCAATTGAGTGGGGGCGAGGATAACAAACTATATCTTCCTAGATTATACCAACAATGCAGAGATAATCCAGTTGACGAATTTGTGATTATAAGAATACGGGTGCTGGAGCAACCGGTGAAATTACCACCCAAGTATGTGGATCCCGCGGAAACTAAGAGAGGTATGATGAAGTTAGAGAAGGAAATAAAGTCGAGAAAAATGAATAAGGTGGGTCAAAAGAAAAATACAAGATGTTTTAATTGTAACAAAATTGGACATTTCGCCCGGGAGTGTAACACTCCACGAAAAAATCGTCAACAGGTTGTAATTTAAATGTAGGGAATAACGGAGAGATACGATACAATTTCGGGCTATCTGGACGTTATAGCATGGTACGTTAAATGTTAGGGTATAGTAAGTTGAGAAGTTTGGTTGGGTTTACTCTGATGATTAGAATTCAAAACTGAACTCAATCTGAATAGGGAATATATATTTTACAAAGGCAGGCAGATTTGTGTCTATAGCCAAGCAACGGAATTGCTAGACACTCAAATGGGGCTATATAGTGCAACGCTTTGGACTATAAATTAGGTGAGAATAGTAATCGTAAGAAGTTGTGATTGTTTTTCTAATTATTGATTTTTGGTTAAGGTAACGCCAGTGAAATTGAACGAAAAGTAACGTATTCTAAAAATGATCTGATTTCCGACCTCATTGTGGGGAACAAATGAAAAGTCTTATCTTAAAGGGACAGTGCACGGTAATCACAGTGGTTTGAGTGAATGACAGTAGAAAATATTGTGGGACGACAATTCGAAGATAGAAAAATAAGTTACATGATACCTCAAGGGATTTAAAATAAACGATGTGAGGGGATTATCATAATTATTAGGTTTAGTTTTTGTAGTAAACGTTTTAAAGGCGTACACTCACTAATGCTGGTCTGAGTTTGTAATTAGACAAGTGAATAATGTATTGGGAATAGAGTTGTAATTAAAAATACACTCTAAGTCAAAGACGAGACAGGTACTTAGAGCAAAATGGATTCTAAATGATAACAAAGAGACAACTATAATTCATGCCCATTATGCCCATCGAAATGTTTTTATAAAATTAGCGAATTGAGAGATGTTGATTGATGTTGTAGACTAATTCAGGGTTCAACAGAGGTGATAAATTAGGTTTGGTTTATCGAACCCGAAATACTGTTGTTACAGACAGCCAACCATTATTTACAATGAGTTGAAAATCGTTGCCAATATGAGTCGAGGTTGAACGCTTGTTGATGACGTCACTAGCGAGACACTTTTGTCACCAGGGACTGGGGATAACGGAGCAAATCGTATCTAGGTTTCCAGAAGTGATATAAAAATATTTTGGTTATTTGTTTAATGGTTATGGCCAATTTTAGGGGTTGATAAAACCGGAACAGTGTGTTCTGGCGGTTTTAGATAGAACTCTTTGTTCCGGAACGGATGAGAGTTACCCAAGATAAGTAAATTAAAGGAGCCATGAGAGGATGCGAATGCATATTTATTAAATATCGGGGATTAAATTACGCTGTGAAATGTATGACATTTGCGGCAGAGAGAAAAAGTAATGCATTGGATAATAATGTTATCGGGTTAATTGTATCTAAAGGTAGCATGGTCATTTATGTTATGCAGGTGAATGAGGACCCAAAAGCGACTTGGCGAAAACAGAGTCTTTATTCCAGTAAAGGAAATATGCAATACTCCTAGACAATTCGGAGCGGTAAACAAAGCATAAAAAACAATTCCACTCGTAATGACGAGGACAGACTGGAGACTCGACCATAAACTGTAGGTTGCCTCGGGAAGGCACTGACCGTAGCAGACTCAGACACCTGCTCACCACGCAGCATCTGAGGGAAACACGACACGACAGGGCGAGACAAAGACACAGCACGGTGAACAATATACAAGGATCCGACAGGACAGAAACGGAAAACAAGGGGAGAAATAGGGACTCTAATCAGAGGAAAAGATAGGGAACAGGTGTGGAAAGACTAAATGATTGATTAGGGGAATAGGAACAGCTGGGAGCAGGAACGGAACGATAGAGAGAAGAGAGAGAGGGAGGGAGAGAGAAAAAAGGGAACGAACCTAAAAAGACCAGCAGGGGGAAAACGAACAGAAGGGAAAGCAAAATGACAAGACAATATAAGACAAAACATGACAGTACCCCCCCACTCACCGAGCGCCTCCTGGCGCACTCGAGGAGGAATCCTGGCGGCAACGGAGGAAATCATCAATAAGCGAACGGTCCAGCACGTCCCGAGACGGAACCCAACTCCTCTCCTCAGGACCGTAACCCTCCCAATCCACTAAGTATTGGTGACCCCGTCCCCGAGAACGCATGTCCATGATCCTACGTACCTTGTAAATAGGTGCGCTCTCGACAAGGACGGGAGGGGGAGGAAAGACGAACGGGGGTGCGAAGAAAGGGCTTGACACAGGAGACATGGAAGACAGGATGGACGCGACGAAGATGTCGCGGAAGAAGCAGTCGCACAGCGACAGGATTGACGACCTGGGAGACACGGAACGGACCAATGAACCGCGGAGTCAACTTACGAGAAGCTGTCGTAAGAGGAAGGTTGCGAGTGGAAAGCCACACTCTCTGGCCGCAACAATACCTAGGACTCTTAATCCTACGTTTATTGGCGGCTCTCACAGTCTGTGCCCTGTAACGGCAAAGTGCAGACCTCACCCTCCTCCAGGTGCGCTCACAACGTTGGACAAACGCTTGAGCGGAGGGAACGCTGGACTCGGCAAGCTGGGATGAGAACAGAGGAGGCTGGTAACCCAGACTACTCTGAAACGGAGATAACCCGGTAGCAGACGAAGGAAGCGAGTTGTGAGCGTATTCTGCCCAGGGGAGCTGTTCTGCCCAAGACGCAGGGTTTCTGAAAGAAAGGCTGCGTAGTATGCGACCAATCGTCTGATTGGCCCTCTCTGCTTGACCGTTAGACTGGGGATGAAACCCGGAAGAGAGACTGACGGACGCACCAATCAAACGACAGAACTCCCTCCAAAACTGTGACGTGAATTGCGGGCCTCTGTCTGAAACGGCGTCTAACGGGAGGCCATGAATTCTGAACACATTCTCGATGATGATTTGTGCCGTCTCCTTAGCGGAAGGAAGTTTAGCGAGGGGAATGAAATGTGCCGCCTTAGAGAACCTATCGACAACCGTAAGAATCACAGTCTTCCCGCAGACAAAGGCAGACCGGTAATGAAGTCTAGGGCGATGTGAGACCATGGTCGAGAAGGAATGGGAAGCGGTCTGAGACGACCGGCAGGAGGAGAGTTACCTGACTTAGTCTGCGCGCAGTCCGAACAAGCAGCCACGAAACGGCGCGTGTCACGCTCCTGAGTAGGCCACCAAAAGCGCTGGCGAATAGAAGCAAGAGTACCTCGAACGCCGGGATGACCAGCTAACTTGGCAGAGTGAGCCCACTGAAGAACAGCCAGACGAGTAGAAACAGGAACGAAAAGAAGGTTACTAGGACAAGCGCGTGGCGACGCAGTGTGCGTGAGTGCTTGCTTAACCTGTTTTTCAATTCCCAGACTGTCAACCCGACAACACGCCCATAAGGAAGAATCCCCTCGGGATCAGTAGAAGCCACAGAAGAACTAAAAAGACGGGATAAGGCATCAGGCTTGGTGTTCTTACTACCCGGACGGTAAGAAATCACAAACTCGAAACGAGTGAAAAACAACGCCCAACGAGCTTGACGAGCATTAAGTCGTTTGGCAGAACGGATGTACTCAAGGTTCTTATAGTCTGTCCAAACGACAAAAAGAACGGTCGCCCCCTCAAACCACTGTCGCCATTCGCCTAGGGCTAAGCAGATGGCGAGCAGTTCGCGGTTACCCACATCATAGTTGCGTTCAGATGGCGACAGGCGATGAGAAAAATAAGCGCAAGGATGAACCTTATCGTCAGACTGGAAGCGTTGTTATAGAATGGCTCCCACGCCTACCTCTGAAGCTTCAACCTCGACAATGAATTGTCTAGTGACGTCAGGAGTAACGAGGATAGGAGCGGACATAAAACGTTCTTTTAGAAGATCAAAAGCTCCCTGGGCGGAACCGGACCACTTAAAGCACGTCTTGACAGAAGTAAGAGCTGTGAGAGGGGCAGCAACTTGACCGAAATTACGAATGAAACGCCGATAGAAATTAGCGAAACCTAGAAAGCGCTGCAACTCGACACGTGACCTTGGAACGGGCCACTCACTGACAGCTTGGACCTTAGCGGAATCCATCTGAATGCCTTCAGCGGAAATAACAGAACCGAGAAAAGTAACGGAGGAGACATGAAAAGAGCACTTCTCAGCCTTCACGTAGAGACAATTCTCTAAAAGGCGCTGGAGTACACGTCGAACGTGCTGAACATGAATCTCGAGTGACGGTGAAAAAATCAGGATATCGTCAAGGTAGACAAAAACAAAGATGTTCAGCATGTCTCTCAGAACATCATTAACTAATGCATGAAAAACAGCTGGCGCATTGGCGAGACCAAACGGCAGAACCCGGTACTCAAAATGCCCTAACGGAGTGTTAAACGCCGTTTTCCACTCGTCCCCCTCTCTGATGCGCACGAGATGGTAAGCGTTACGAAGGTCCAACTTAGTAAAGCACCTGGCTCCCTGCAGAATCTCGAAGGCTGATGACATAAGGGGAAGCGGATAACGATTCTTAACCGTTATGTCATTCAGCCCTCGATAATCCACGCAGGGACGCAGAGTACCGTCCTTCTTCTTAACAAAAAAAACCCCCGCCCCGGCCGGAGAGGAAGAAGGCACTACGGTACCGGCGTCAAGAGACACAGACAAATAATCCTCGAGAGCCTTACGTTCGGGAGCCGACAGAGAGTATAGTCTACCCCGAGGAGGAGTGGTCCCCGGAAGGAGATCAATACTACAATCATACGACCGGTGAGGAGGAAGGGAGTTGGCTCGGGACCGACTGAAGACCGTGCGCAGATCATGATATTCCTCCGGCACTCCTGTCAAATCGCCAGGTTCCTCCTGAGAAGTGGGGACAGAAGAAACGGGAGGGATAGCAGACATTAAACACTTCACATGACAAGAAACGTTCCAGGATAGGATAGAATTACTAGACCAATTAATAGAAGGATTAT